>NW_024068565.1:0-124825 GCF_009389715.1 Phoenix dactylifera
CTACTCTTTCAATCATGGGTAACGATCACATGGATATGTTGAAGCATGCACATGAATGGCAAGATGGACAAGGAATGCAGGACACCAAATAAACGATCATTAAATTGAACTCACTATTGTTCAGCTTACTAACCAATTTAAGGAAAAATCTGAGTACTCAACAAATGAAAGAAAAAAAACTCTGATGGATGTGATTTCTCTTGGTTCATGAAGCACAGGTTTTTCTATGCAATCAAACTATCCTTAACCTCAGAGCATGCAGATATTTTGAATCAGCACTTTGTACAAGAAACTCACTATTTTATCATGCCTTCATGTTACAATACAAACCTGCCATTATACAAACAAAGGCCTCAAAACCAAGAAATCATAATAATAAGAGTACATGCGATACTTAAAATGTAAAAGACTTACAGGATGTGGTTTTTCTAAATATTCCAGGTACATACTAGAGGCAAATTATTGGTGAACATTGCCAATGAACTACAGGAGAATCTTTGATATCACCAACTACTTCATGATGCCTACGTCACTAAGAAAAAAAAAATAACAACAATAATTTCATTATCTACTATGATCCTAAAAGACCGATCTAAAGCTTCATTATTCAGAAGACTAAGACATGTAAGTTATCCCGAAATTTCTAACATGGATCTCAGTTTATACTTACAATCGATCATAAAACAAATCCATAAGCATCGTCTTTCCAGTGCCTACTCCTCCATAAAGGTAGAGCCCTTTGACTGGTGAATATGAAGATTGGGGAATGAGACGCGACCATAACCACCCACTCCTGCAAAACAATTCTATTAAACAGTGAATACAGATAATGAACGACGGATGGAAAATGCAAAACCTATAAGTCAGGCAATGAATACATCTGCAAGCCTGGGCCGTACTCTAGAAATACTAATAAGCTATCTGTATGTATCATTACCTCCCATTTTTCTCAGATGCTTTGTATTTATCCAACTGGCAGCTATCTTCATGCTCAATGAGTTGTTCATAAGTCTTGCAGTACTCTAAGGGTGCCCACCTAGGAATGGAGCATGAACAGGAGCGTAAATAACCAAAAAGATATGAAAAAGCTTAAGTTAAACTTCATATTTAATACCTGGCAATTGTCACCATCCACTAGCTCCCCGATGCAATTCTCCTTTCATACTCAAGCAAAGGACCAGCTCTTCCAACATCTGCAGCAGATAACATCAACGCCAACAAAAATGACAATGTCAAAAACTAATGGATCCACTAATGAGTCAAATTTAAAACAGGATTCGCAAAACAGTGAAGGCAATTTTTACAACACAAGATGAGTTTTTAAAAGAAAACCTCTGGTTGCTTCATTTGCTGCAGGGGTGGACAGAGCCCTCAGAGGACCAAAGTCTGGTTCAGATATCTACTGATTCCTTGAATCGCGAGAAGGCTTGATTGAAGAACTTGCCACCGGATCACCAATATTAAAACTTTCTCATTTTTTTCCCAAACCATTCAACGAAAGCGCTCCTCCATGAAGCCGAGATAAACACCGCACTTGTGACGAGAGCAAGCTAATGCTCTCATCTTCGCCAACAGCAAAGTACTGTTATGCGACTTCGATCGGCAGCTAGCCTACAAAAAAATACCCAACAAAAAAAGGTAAGAAATGTACAAATATCAGGTATTTGGAAACTTCACCTCATCATCCCAATTATTTTATGTCCCAACAAGCAAGGAAAAATTCCACCTTGCGCAGCAAAAGCCAGGATACGATCAGAGAAAAGGATGCAAAGCCGTCAAAACAAAGAAGATAACGTAGAAAACATGGTGATAACTTCGGAATTAAATCATAAAATATTAACAACAATAATAAATTCAAGAAAATCAGGAACTTTAACGTAAGATCATCGTTCCAAGAGTCAAAAAAAAATCGAGTTAAAGAAGGACGAAAAAGAGTCGATAACAACAACCAGTTCCGAATCAAATCGACATAATCTTCTATCATTCCAACAGAATAATTCAGGCAAAAAGAAGGATCAAACAGATATTCGAAAAAGTAAAATCAAACTCTTCAATCGTTAAAATAAAACAAAAGGCCAAAAAGGAATATGCGCACCAGAAATCCAGAATAAAGAGAAACTCGAGTCAGCCAAATTCCGGTCGCCTCGAAAAGGACTGCTCCACCAATTAATCAAAAACAAAATCCCACTTCCCGGGGGGATCTCCTCCTCCGGTTCAAGACACCACCAGAGATCCAACCCTAACTCCCCCTAAATCCGATACCAATGGAGTACTCCGACGCAAGGAGGCGGTCGGCTTTTTTATCTGTTCGACGCCGTCAATTGGCTTCCACCTTTGGCCACCGACTCTCCCGTCTCCGAGGACCAAAAGGAAGGGGCCCGGGGGAGGGAGAGACGTGTCCTCGTTTTAGTGGAGTGGGGCCCACCGGTGGAGCCGCTTCAGGCTCCGCGCTTTTGCGGGCGCTGAGGAGTGCGTTGCCGCCCGGAGAATATCGTACCGCTGGATTGAATATTTTTATGATAGCGACCATAGGTCCAGAATTCTTGGGGTGTACCCGCGCGGGGTTCGCTGCCCTCCGAGAACAAATGTGCGGCGATGGGCGCGGCTTTCGGACGACGCGTGGCGCCAGCCGCCGTAGCCGTGCGTGGGGGAATTGAGTTGCTGGTCTGGTTACGTGGCGCGTTTTTGATTCGTGGGGAATTCTGGACCGATTGTTTTGCTCGGAGTAGCAGATCCGATGGCTCTAGTTGGTATCACGCATCACCGTCCATGCGCGGTTAGTGAGATAGATGGACGGTGAGTGATTTGAATGAAAGGTGTATGGGAGCAGAGAATCAAGACGATCCGAGCTCCAACATGTAGACCTCATTTTGCACGTGGCTAATATGCTTGTGAACAAGTAACAGGTGACCCTTACTCAACCCGGTTCCTTGTTCAGATCATAATTTTAGATTCAGACCCAACCTAATAGAAGATCGGATCGACTCGGATCGAGTTCAGATTATAATTTTTGACTTAACAGATCATTCGGTCAGATCGGGTTCATGTATAATCCGGTCCTAACCCAAAAAATACGAGTTCGGGTTCGGACTCTATTCAACTTTACAAAATAAATACGAAGCAGATTTCAGTATTTATACACAGCGCGTTATAAATATTCATGTACAATTAACAAATCCGAATCCCACCAAAATCTAAACGAACAAGTCAGTGAATTAGAGTCAACCATGGGATTCTCTATCTTGTGGTGCTTGGATGGTAAGACTAGAGGAAACTTTCAAATGGATTGCAAAATTATTTTGCAATACAGTGCTTAGATATACTCTGACTCAGCAAACTGTTTACCAACACCAAGTTCAGGCATTGTTTAACTTTACGGTTAAAATAATTTTCAATATTTGCACAAATTCCTTGTGTCCCAACCAAATGTTTCTCTTTGGCTACTAGAAATAAAATTTTGGGTATATTATAAATAATAGTAATCCAAACACAGTGATTCATGATATCCATCACTTATAGAAATTTTAAGAAACAAAGGCCTAAAGGATGCCAATGCTCGGGATGCGAATGTTAATGATATTTTGAAAATTGCTCACACTATTTGAAATGTCATTCCAGACTGGCTGCTCTTGGAATGGATTCTCCTAATTAATTTGCAAAAACTAAGCTCTTGATCATTGTTGTTGAACTTGTTCTCTTCCTCAAACATGACACCAATGACACCAATAGCCACCAAGGTGGTAGCCTAGTGGTACTGGGCAGCAATTCTAACCACAAGGTCCCAAGTTCAAATCGCTGCGGCAACGATTAAATTGTGGACCGGAGCTCACTACTTTGGGCCACTGCTTGGACTTGTGGTGTAGGACCGCTCTTGAACGTTGGTAGCCGGGGTGGTGCCGGGTGTGACGTACTCACATGTGGGACTCGAGCCAGAGCTCAGAGGAGTAGCTGAGCTGGGCCCACGGGTGGGGAGGGTATGAGTAAAACCGGTCAGGGTGCCCAACACACGGCCATTTTCTGCCCGCATCGAATTCTCCTGGCAGGGCGGGGGCCCAGTGGGGGGCTGCTACGCGGGATGGGCTTGTCCCTTCCTCCCCTACCCTTTCTTTTAGCAAAAAAAAAAAAAATGACACCAATATCTACATAGTCCGAAGAATTGGAAGAAAAAGAGTCGACATCTTTCACAATATCCTATAAAAATAAAGTATGCACACATGGTGAAAGAGAGAACATACCAAAGGACCATAGAACTTTGAGTATGCTTAGCCCCCAGTAGCTTGCATTTTTGAAAGTAACAAAGAAAAATTATCCAAATTGTAAGAAAAATTAAAAGGGTCAGGTTCATAGAATAAAAAGCCCAAAATTGTCACAAAAATCAAATGGGTCAGATCGGATCAGAATTTAGTAAACTCAGACCCGACCTCCAAAAATAGAATGGGTCCAATTTTAGACATGACCTGCCCCACAGGTTCTTAAATTGAATCGGATTGAGTCTAAGCATGTCGGCCGAGTCGGGTCACTAGTTAATCTGACCCATTTGTAGCCTTAGGTTCCAGCTAGACTCTCCCTTTCCTAAAAAATATAATTTCCATTCAAAACATCATAAGATTCTTATTGTAATTTAATTTTATCAAATAATCTATTGTTAACTCTTCTTTCCTAGAAATTAAATCAAGATTTGGGTAGAATTAGATGTATGTATAAAATTCTAGCATGTTGAGTCAAGTCTTACAATATAAACATTGTATTTACTCAAATAAAACTCAGTGACTATAATTCATACATGTATGTTTTGTGAGAGAAAGGAACCATGTTACGATTACCTAGATCCACATGCTAGAGAATGCATCATTAAACATAGAAATTCTAGTCATTAAGTATAACGGTATGACCATTGAACAAGCCACAATCCATATGTCATAATAATTTGTAAGTTTTTTATAAGTCTTAAAACATCTTGAATCATTTAAACATAACACTTCTAAATAAAGAAAGGTGCAAATAGCCCAATGATCTGGATTGGAAATTAGTTCCATTTAAAGTTCGAAACCGTAGTGTGCTAATAGTTTCAGTTATAGTGTGCAAGCATAGTATATAAATTTTACAAAAAAAATACATGTTTAAACATGTATCTTTTACTATTAACCCAGTCATCAGGGGCAAAAAACTCATTCATGCCCCAATTCCTAGATCCATTGCATAGGATGATTTGACATTGTTGTTTATTTCGTTATTTATTTTTATTTTGCAACACCATCAAAAGTTGATTATTGTTAATTGTGTCTCAACAATAAATTTAGTCATAGACAGTGTGTGGGATGAGAGCACAGGCCAAATTGTGGTTTGGTTTTGAAATTTTTCTCTACCCAAAATTTTCTGTCCCTTAGCTCTGAGATTGATATCCATCATATTAACGAAGTGGATAAGATCAAGAATTTAAAGAGGTCACATTAGACGCATGTGATTGCCATGCCGGTCTTCTTCTTTTGGGTGATGATGGCATATGATGCCCACTAAAAAGACAGTCATCACCTCCATTAACTAAAATTTTCTCACCCAAATTATGGTGCAAAGGAGGACCATGCTGCCAAAACCCTATTATCAAACTTGGGAATATGATTGACCAAACACTAATATCTCATGATCATACAGTATCTAATTCTACAGCATTCGGTATTTTATGCTATCATATCATTGGACCGATCATAAAATTGTTTGCGGGGCAGACATCAGTGATCGAACCACATGAATTGTCTTCTCTAGGGGTAAAGTGAGGACTTTGAAGCTCTCAGATAATTATACTCTATTATGCAGTTTTGTTCTCACAAATACTCAGATCATTTTACCCTAAAGATAATAAATAAATTATTTTATTGCTTCCTTGGCATGTCAAATACTAGAGTGGTATAATTTATGAGCAACATATGGAAGATGATGTACCCCCCACCTCATGAAAAAAAAAAAATCTATATTCTCAACGCATTTCCAATCCGAAGATTCAAAAACCTTCTCTATCTCCTGGACGAGTCCCTAGTAAAATTGCATTTAGGATCTGCAGCAGAAGACACTCTGTTGGATGTGCAGCAAGCCTAAACTGCACTTCGTAATGTGAAATCAATCTAAATTACAAATATATAATCATGTCAATTTTGTGTATGATTTTAAGTCTTGGGTTATGATTATATGCAAATAAGTTCATATATCATCCGGGGAAGAAACAGATTCTGGCTTCAACCCTTGATACAACGTAGATCTCCAAGAAGTGGGCCCGCCTTTGTCGTGAATAAAAATGGGTCAAGAAAGAGGGTATAGTTTCCAACCTCCACTTCTGCCGCACGTGCTGCGGAATCCCCGGGTTCGTCTGAGTTTTTGACCCATGAAGCGTGTCTTGCGGGGCATGAGCAGTTAAAGTTCGTCAGCGAGGACCAACAGTTTGACTCAGTGATCTGACCGTCGTCAGAAAGTGCACGTTTCTTGGATCCAATTCTGCTTAGTAGAGGCTAACATTTGGCTCCGCTGTTGGGGGTCCCCATCTCGAGTTCCAGAATTAGGTACGGATGGTTAAAATGGGATTTACGTGCGTCCAAGTTGGATTTAGTGGCAGTAGTTTAGTAGTACGTCCTTTATCACGGTGTTTGGAGCTCCTAAGCCAAGAAAGACACGCTTGATTGAAAGCCTCATTATTTTTCAATCATCGTACCTTTATGGCTTTTATATGTGTTTTAATTTTTTGGCAGGCTTATGATTTCACCTAATCAGGTAAGTCCGTGACATGCAATCACAATGTGACCTACATAATATAATAATAACATTATAATATACCAAACAATAGTGCAGCCAATGTAGTTGTAAAGAATATGATATAAAATGTAGCCTAAGTGCTTAGCTATAATTAAGAAAAAGATATAAAAGGGAGACATGACTATTTTTAAATTCCAGGATGCAAGAACACTAAGATTTCTGGCTTGCACTGCATTGAAAACAAAAAGAATTGAAAAAAAAAAATTGTATTTTCTGCCTATCTATTACAATGTACAAGAGCAACTTTTATATAGACTAGAAGATTGACGGAGTTTGTAAATGCCGACTAAGTTTGGTAGCAATCAATCACAAATCAATCAAGGTGAAGTTTGATAAGGTCGACTAAGTTTGGTATAATTAATCAATTCAATGGATTCTAACATCCAAGGGCGGCCCAATACATTTGGGGGCCTAAGGCGAATCCAATAAATGAGGCCTTTTTTTTAATAATAATTTTTTAATAAATATCCTAAAAAATGATATGAAGATAGATAGCTATTAAGTACACTATTCAACGAAGATGCATGAATCTAACAAAATAGACAAGAAATCTTTTTAATTTAAATATAATTCTTCAATGGGGAGCACAGAAAAATAATTACCCTAAAAGAAGGGCCATGAAACTGATAAATAACTGAGATAATGCTTGACATACTGTTTACCCCGTCAAGCAAGAGCAGAATAGGAAAAGGTCATCCCACGTAGTGATGGGCATCGGGCCGTGCCGGGCCGGCCCGGCCCAGGCCCCCCGGGCCACGGACTAAACGGGCCGTGCCTGGCCCGGCCCGGCTTCGTTAAAAGGCCGTGCCGGGCACGGCCCGCTCAGCGAAAAACGCAAGCCCGGCCCGGCCCCAGGCCCGTGGATTGGCGGGCCGGGCCCGGGCACGGCACGAGACGGGCCGTGCCAGGCACGGACCGTCTCGGGCGCAAACGGGCCGTGCCAGGCACGGCCCGTCTGGAGGGGGGAGAAAATAGCCGTTTCCAAACGGCTATTTTTGGTTTTTTTCCAAAAATACCCCTCCCAACAGTCCAAAAACGGCTAATTTGAGGGGTAATTTTGGGAAAAAAAATTTCTGGCTCGCGGGCCGTGCCGGGCTGGCCCGCGGGCCGTGCCGTGCTTGGCCCGCGGGCCAGAAAATGGTAACCCAGCCCGGCCCCCTTTCATGGGCCGTGCCAGGCACGACCCATTACTGTAGCAAGCGGGCCGTGCCGGGCTGGCCCGCGGGGCCGTGCCGTGCTTGGCCCGCGGGCCAGAAAATGGTAACCCAGCCCGGCCCCCTTTCATGGGCCGTGCCAGGCACGAACCCATTACTGTAGCAAGCGGGCCGTGCCAGGCATGGCCCGCTTTCGTGCCGGGCCGTGCCGGGCCATGGGCGGCCCGGCCCAGCGCCCATTCTCTAATCCCACCGGCACTTCATGGCCAAGGTAAAAAAAAAGAATTTGTCCAGGAAAGGGCCTCCCTATAAAAGAAAGTAGGGGCATTATGGGAAATTCCACTCTATCTAATTAATAAAAGTCCCATCCCACCATCTCCCTTCAAGTGAGTACCAAGCCAGCGACTGCAACATCACACAGCAGCCATTGAACCCCCTCCCTCCTTTTCTCTCTGTACCACCCAAGAGGGAAGAGGGAAGAGGGAAGAGGGAAGAGGGAGGAGAAAATTAAAAGAATCTCCACCCTCCAAGAAGTCCATTTCCAATCCCCCTTTCTTCCTGATGGCCCGGCTGGGTTAGGAGTTAATGTGAGGGAAGGAAAATCAAGACCAAAACCAAAAAAAGAGAAGGATGAAAAGATGAGAGTGGCTTCAGGCGTGTATCAAGCCAACCAAATCCCTTTCTTCTTCCTGATGGCCCACTGCCCAGGCCAGCGCCCAGTACGACTCTAGCTATTGGAGACGGAATGGAAAAGGCAGAAGGCTACAGATTAAATAAAAAAAAAAAAACTATGCAGTAGGGGACCGTGGGATGGGGCCTTCCGTGGGTCGGGGGGCCTTAGGCGACCGCCTAAGTCGCCTAAGGCCCGAGCCGGCCCTGCTAACCATCCCCTCTCAAACTCAAGATAGTAAAGTAGACACCAACTTGAGTTTGGAAACAAGAGATCGAAAGGATGCCAGGAGGTGAGTTTTGGTGAAGACGTCCGCAAGTTGATCTGTTGTGGAAATTGGATCACGAATGTACTCAAAAGCTGACGTACTAGATGAAGAGTAGGAGTTAGGACATGCTGAAATTTGGAGCGGAACCACGCCTACCACGTTTACCTTCATCAAGCTTCTGATGGTACGGTTTGATGCGCTTGCTATTGGGGTGCACAGCGAGACCGCGCCTGCCAAGTTTACCCGCCAAGCTTCTGACGGTACAGTTTGATGTGTACCACTTGTAGAGAAAATACAATCTTGTAGGAAAAATATTCCTTTACTTTGTGAGATCACAACTCAACCAAATATCGCCAACTATGTGTAAGTTTATGAATACAAAGTCTATGGAAAGCTAGTCACCACAAATACCCAATGCTAGGCAAGCAAAATGTATGGACTGATTCTAAGTGGCAAAACATCAAACACATAGAAGGCATACACAAGAGACACAAGATTTAATGTGGTTCGACATATAGCCTACATCCACGGGTCATGCTCCGATCAAACTTTCACTATAATAAACAAATTACAGTGATTTCTACTCAAGTATCAACATATATCACTTGAGCCAACACAATCCAAAAGAGGAGAAAGACAAGGCTTACCTCATGAGCATGAACAAGCCAAACTCCAACATAAAATCTTCCAATAACTTGTTGGGAAGAAACTACACCCTTGAAATACAAGCTTCAATGAGTATCAATGGACATAGGAGTAGGGACACACAACCTCTCCCCAAACCCTAGCCGTCTTCCCTCACCAAGAGCTCTGATTTTCGTGCTTCTGTTTTTATACCCAGAAAAAATAGCACGCCAGGCTTTAAAGTTGGGCTTAAAAATGACCTTAAGAGGTTCCATAGGCTTGGACCAAAAAAAAGGGCCCAAACCACCATAACAATCTTCCCCTCCAAGCCCATGAGGGAGGAGAACCAACTAATGACTCCTCACCGGGAGCCTAAACCCGCCACCTCGGCGCAAAGCTCAAACTTTTCTTTAGGAAGCCACTTTGGTCATCATGTCCAGAAGGATTCTTATCTGTGTGTATCTTCGCAAGCCACACTTGTTGCTTCTTTACTACATTCACGTAGCCAATGATACCTCACATCTATATGCTTCGTACGAGAGTGATACGTAGCATTTTTACTCAAATCCATAGCCCTCTGTCTATCACAAAACACCACAAACTTATCTTGCGATATCCCAAGCTCAAGAAGAAATCTCTTCATCCATAGCATTTCCTTGGTGGCCTCTGTAGCAGCCAATATACTCTGCCTCTGTAGTGGACAATGCAACACATTTTTTGAAGCTTAGACTGCTGTGAAACAGCCTCCCCCAGCAATCGTGAACAGATTATCCTGAAGTGGACTTCCTGTGGTCTAAAATCTCCTGCCATATCAGAATCTGTAAAACCCTCTAATACTGGTTTGTAGCCACCAAACCTCAAGCACAACTCAAGAAGTACCCCTCAAGTACCTGAAAATCCATTTCACACCTTCCCAATGATCTCTGCTCGGATTTGAAAGAAACCTCTAACCACACCAACTGCTTGGGGCAATATCTGGTCGTGTGCACACCATAGCATACATAAGACTCCCCACAGCTGATGAATATGGAATGGCCTCCATGGATTTCCTTTCATCTTTAGTAGATGGACATGAGCATTTAGAAAGTTTAAAGTGACTAGCAAGAGGAGTGCTAACTGACTTAGCACTTGCTATGTTGAATTTTTGAAGCACTCGTTCAACATATTTCTCTTGTGACAACCACAATTTCTTTGCCTTCCTATCACGATAAATTTGCATGCCCAAACTTTGTTGTGCTGCACCTAAATCTTTCATATCAAAAGACTTAAATAAAGCTTCTTTTAACTTCACAATCATTTTTGCATCCTGACCCAAGATAAGCATATCATCTATATAGAGCAAGAGAATAATAAAGTTCCCACCACTAAACTTTTTGAAGTAAACACAATGATCTACATCTGTTCTTTTGTACCCATGATCGAGCATGAATGAGTCGAACTTCTTTTACCACTACCTTGGTGCTTGCTTAAGCTCATAAAGACTTTTCTTCAACTTGCAAACCAAGTGCTATTTACCTTTCACCTCAAACCCTTCAGGTTGAGCCATGTAGATCTCTTCCTTTAAATCACCATGAAGAAATGCAGTTTTAACATCTAATTGCTCTAGCTCAAGGTCCAAACTAGCTGTCAAACCCAAGGCAATTCTGATAGAACTCATCTTCACAACCGGAGAAAAAATCTCATCAAAGTCAATGCCTCTCTTCTGACCAAAGCCTTTAACAACCAACCGGGCTTTGTGTTTCACTAGCTTTCCATTGCCATCCTTTTTCAACTTGAACACCCATTTGTTCTTCAATGCTTTTCTGCCTCTAGGAAGCTCCACAAGCTGATAAGTGTCATTTTTCAGCAAAGAGTTCATCTCTTCTTGCATAGCTCTTATCCAACTAACCTTATCTTCATGAGATTGTGCTTCTTGAAAACTCTCCGGCTCCCCCTCACTAGTAAACATAATGTATGCTCTCTAGCAGATCTTCTGACCTGAGGTTCTGCACTTTCTTGTTGAGTAGACTGCTCCCCCTGCTCACTAACCTCATCTTCAAGCATCTCATCATTATCCATATCCATTTCTGACATATCATTGCCACTAGTTTCCGGTACCTCATCTCTGCTAGATTCATATTGTACCTCTCTCCCATCTGTAGTATGCTGCAAAGGTGTTGGAATAGGTACAAAATCGATAGCATCTTCTACCACATCCTTAGATTTCTCGGCCATTTCAGCATCTTCAAAGGTTTGACCTTCATGAAAGACCACATTTCTACTTCTAATAATTTTTCTCTTCACTGGATCCCATAATATGTATCCAAACTCTTCATTGCCATAACCAACAAAGATACAAGAAAGTGTCTTATCATCAAGCTTCAATCTTTGCTCCCTAGGTACATGTGCAAAGGCTTTGCACCCAAATACCTTCAAATGCGAATAGGAGACATCCTTTTCACTCCATATTCTCTCTGGAATATCAAAGCCCAAAGGAACTGAGGGAGATCTATTTATTAAGTAACAAGCAATGAGAACGGTTTCACCCCAAAATGTCTTAGGTAACTTAGCCATCTTTAGCATGCATCTGACTCTCTCTACAATGGTGCAGTTCATCCTCTCTGCCACCCCATTATGTTGCGGTGTATCTGGAACAGTTTTTCATGCCTAATACCATGCCCAGAGCAGTAACTTTTGAACTCTTTTGATGTGTACTCTCCTCCGTTATCACTACGGAGACACTTCAATGGTTTTTCTATCTCTCTTTCGACCATGACATGAAACTGTTGAAATAACTGAAGCACTTGATCTTTTGTCTTCAACAAATACACCCATACCTTCCTTGATGCATCATCAATAAATGTGACAAAATACCTATTGCCACCCAAGGACTCCACCTCAATGGGTCCACAAACATCAGAGTAAACCAACTCAAGAGGATTAGATTTCTTTGAAGAAGATTTAGCAAAAGAAACTCTATGTTGCTTACCAAAAAGACAATGATCACAAGGGTTTAGAGTTTTACCTTTGGGAAAGGGAATGAGAGACATCTTTGCTAAAATTTGCAATCCCTTCTCACTCATGTGAGCTAACCTCTTGTGCCACAAGCTTGGAGACGACTCATCTTCGGTGACATATAAATCATCTCTACACACCTTCATATGTATCTTGTAAAGAGTGCAACAACGCTTTGCTCTAGCTACCACAAGTGACCCTTTAGTAAGCTTCCATCTTCCATCACCAAAGCAATTCACATAACCTTGCCTATCCAAGACACTCACAGAAATAAGATTAAGGCGCAAATCAGGAACATGGCGTACATCCTTCAAGATCAAAGTACACTCGGCATTGGTTTTAATGCAAACATCACCAATTCCCACAATCTTCGAATAACTCTCATTGCCCATCTTCACATTTCCAAAGTCTCCTCCCTTATATGAAGTGAAGAACTTCTTATAAGGAGTAGAATGGTAGGAAGCTCCAGTATCAACAACCCACTCAACTTCTTCACCAACATGCATACATTCATCCTCTTCATAAGAAAAAACTACTACTTCTTCACTTGAGCAAGTAGCCGTTGTATTCTTGTCATCTCCTTTCTTTTGTGTATTATTCTCTTTTTGTTGTGCTTTCTATGCATAGCAATTTCTTTTCATATGCCTCACTTTACCACAATGATAACATTTACCTTTTTCACCAAACTTTCCTCTAGACTGAGATCTTCTCTTAAATTTACCGTGAGCTTTGTGTTCTCTACTCTTGCTTCTACCCCTGTTCTCCATGACAAGAGCTTGTGCATTATCTGTACCCGCTGACTTTCTTCTTGTTTCTTCATTGAACAAGCTACTAGTCACTTGATTCATTGACAATTCACCACCCAGAGCAGAGTTACTAACTGTGACAACCAAGGTCTCCCAACTATCTGGAAAAGAACTCAAAAGCAACAAAGCTTGCAACTCATCTTCAAGCACCATTTTCATTGTACTCAATTGATTCACAACACTTTGAAATTCATTCAAGTGATCAGCAACGGGGTAACCCTCTTTAAACTTCATATTCACAAGCTTTCTGATTAAAAAGGCTTTGTTCCCAGCGGTCTTTTGCTCATATCTAGCCTCTAGCTTCTTCCACAACTCATGAGCATCGGTTTTATTAGACACATGATGAAAAACACTATCATCCAACCATTGCCTAATTGTCCCAATAGCCTTTCTATGCAACTTTTGCCAAGCTTTATCATCCAAGTCTTTAGGCCTAGCCGTTTCACCCTCCACGGGCTCATACAAATCTTTGCAATAAAGAATGTCTTCCATTTTTGGTTTCCAAATCAACCAATTTATGTTTGTAAGCTTAATCATGGTACTAGAAGAACCTTCCATCTCAAACCACACAAGTCAACCACAAGCCACACAACCTGGAACTGATACCACTTGTAGAGAAAATACAATCTTGTAGGGAAAATATTCCTTCACTTTGTGAGATCACAAACACAACCAAATATCGCCAACTATGTGTAAGTTTATGAATACAAAGTCTATGAAAGCTAGTCACCACAAATACCAATGCTAGGTAAGCAAAATGTATGGACTGATTTTAAGTGGCAAAACATCAAACACATAGAAGGCATACACAAGAGACACAAGATTTAATGTGGTTCGGCATATAGCCTACATCCACGGGTCATGCTCCGATCAAACTTTCACTATAATAAACAAATTACAGTGATTTCTACTCAAGTATCAACATATATCACTTGAGCCAACACAATCCAAAAAGAGGAGAAAGACAAGGGTTACCTCATGAGCATGAACAAGCCAACTCCAACATAAAATCTTCCAAACAACTTGTTGGAAGAAACTACACCCTTGAAAATACAAGCTTCAATGAGTATCAATGGACATAGGAGTAGGACACACAAGCTCTCCCCCAAACCCTAGCCGTTTTCCCTCACCAAGAGCTCTTTTTTATTTTCGTGCTTCTATTTTTATACCCAGAAAAAACAGCACCCAGGCTTTAAAGTTGGGCTTAAAATGACTTAAGAGGTTCCATGGGCTTGGACCAAAAGAAAGGGCCCAAACCACATAACACTAAGCTTTGGTGAAGAAGCGAGACCGCACCTGCCAAGTTTACCCGTCAAGCTTCTAACAATAGGGTTTGATGCGCTACTGTTGGAGTTTGGAGTGAGACCGCGCCTGCCAAGTTTACCCGCCAAACTTCTGACAGTACAGTTTGACACGCTGCTGTTGGGGTTTGGAATGAGACCGTGCCTACCAAGTTTATCCGTCAAGCTTCTGATGGTATGGTTTGATGCGCTGTTGCTAGAGTTTGGAGTGGAACCACGCATGCCAAGTTTATCCAATAAGCTTCTAAGGGTACGGTTTAATACGCTGCTGCTAGGGTTTGGAGCGACACCGCACCTGCTAAGTTTACTTGCCAAGCTTCTGATGGTATGGTTTGACGCACTGCTGGGGTTTGGAGTTCACCGACATGGAGGAACAGGAGCACTGAAAGCGGGTGCTCAGGAAGCTTAACTCCCTCAACAAGAGCACTGGTGCTTAGGGAGCTTGGCTCCCTCATCTCCGGAGGAACAAAAACTGCTAGTCGATGACCCCAAGATCTGTCTCCAAGATCTGCATTCAGCTCCCTTTCTTCTCAACGGCCGGATCAAGATCAAACAGTCATGATAACCACTCCAACCCCAGACCCACATCAGGAAATCCCATATCCGAATCAGAGAAATCCCAAATAGCCCCAAAAGGGAAAGGGGAAAAGAAAAAAAATAGAAGATCGAGAATGTAAGGATCTGTCATTGGAGGCACCGAAGAGGAGCAGCGTCGACTGGAGAGGCACCACCACTCGTCTTCCTTAAGGAAAAGGAAGGAGCACGAAGAGGAGAGGAGGAGACGAATTCCAGTTGAGTCAGGGGTTGGTAGGGAAGCAGACAGATGGTTTGAATATAAAGAGGATAGAATAGTTCGTGAGAGAGAAAGAGGAAGAGTTTTGTATGGTTTTAATATAGAGAGGACAATTTAATGAAAGAGAGAGAGTGAATGGGTTAAAACAATTTAATAGAAGGCCACGGAACACAAAAAAAAGTTGAATAGAGAGTAAAAGCGTCCACGACAATCCAATAATTATTTATTTATTTATTTAGAGTGAAACAAAAAAATAATAGAAAAATAACAAAAAAATTATAGAAAAATAACAAAAAATAATTAAAGAGAAAAAGGATAAAGAAACAAAGCTAAGATTTTATCAGGATCTCGATGAAAAGAAAGGAACTTTGAAAGCTGCTGAGGTCGAAACCTCAGCTATCCCCCCAAACGAGGTAGGAGAAACAGAGGATCTGCGAGTGACGAGGACGACCACAGGAAGGGCGGAAAAGAGGACAACAGTAGATTACGTGATTGGTGGCTTTGATACCATATTGAAAAAAAGAAGAATGAGAGAAGAAAGTTGTGTTTCTGCCTATCTGTTACAATATACAGGAGCAATATTTATATACACTAGGAGGCTGACAAAGTTTGGTAAGCCGACTAAGTTTGGCACAATCAATCACAAATCAATCAAGATGAAGTTTGGTAAGGCTAGGGATGACAATCGGGTCAGGTCAGACATAAATAGATCGGGTCAGATGTAGGTCGGGTCAGAAAATCATAAATCTGAACCCAACTTGTTTATTAAACAGGTCAGAAATTACAATCTGAACCCGACCTGTTTATTAAACAGGTAACCCGACCCGACCCGTTTAACATGTTTAATAAACTGCCCAACCTGACCCCACCTACCTGACCCGACCCGACCTGTTTAACAATTGTCCTCCCTAAAATTGACCCATAGAAAGAAGAGTCAGTCAAAATACAAGCCAATTTATTTTCCTTGTTTATGGCCTCCCCTACATTTCTGTCTCTCTCTCTCTCTCTCTCTTCATTCAGTTGCAGTCTGCCTCACGTACCGCCCGTCGTCGGAGGACATGGGAGAGCGAGATGGGTCCACAGCTTCACCGATCGAAGAAAAAGAGCATGTTGAAGTTGCAACCGGCGGCCGCCATGGCTCCTCCTTCGTAGCCGTCGGGCTCCGATCGGTTCGGCAACGGCGGCATCTGGACGTAACGAATTTAAGGCAACTGTAAGCAGAGTAGAAAATCGCCTTCAAGGTTGTAAAGCTCAACTGTTAACTTTTGCTGTGTGAATCCGGCTCCCGAACTCGAAGCCCCCGCGGAGATCACGCCTCGGGAACCCAGACGCCATGGCTTCGCAAAGATCACGGACTAAGGGATGATCCGGATCCTTGGAGGAGATCTAGAGTTAGGGCTTCATTATTTCATACCTCTCAGTCTTCGGATTCAGCCGTAGAGAAGCTCACGAGGAGGACGCGGCACTGCCATGGGACTGTGGGAGCGGCCGACGGCGACTTCGTGGGCGACGTACTCGTGGGTGCCGACGAAGGAGTAGAACCGGGCGGCGACCGGCTCGGTGATGAATCAGCGGGAGGGAAGGGAGGGGCTGGCTTGCGGGGGCGGAAGAGGCGGTCGGGGAGGCAGGAGGGGTCGTCAGCACCGTCGGAGGGGTCGGAGGCGGTGGGCTCGAGGGTGGGGGAGGAGGTGGACTAGAGAGAGCCGGAGACTCGGAGAGGTCGAAGCGTCAAACCCAAAAAAAAAAAAGGAAACAGGTGCCCTAATGACCTGTGGGTTGTGGCCTGTGGGGAGATTATTTTAAACGGGTGACGGTTCTTGTGGGTTGTGGGCTGTGGCCCTTTTCCAACCCAACCCATATATTAAACAGGTTATTAAACGGGTTATACAGGTTAAACGGGTCAGATATCTTAAACCTGTATCCGACCCAATTAATAAGCAGGTTAAACGGGTTAACTTGTTTATGACCCGAACCTGTTTAGGCCAAACCCAAACCTGTTTATAGCGGGTCGAATACGGGTCGGGTCATATTTTGCCACCCTTAAGCAAGGCTGACTAAGTTTGGCATAATCAATCAATCAATGGATTCTAGTAGTACTTTTGTAAGCTCAATTAGGAAAGGACTTGTTGCCTTTTTCTAATAAATGTTTGTACGTAATAAAATCCATTATTTCAGAAAGAATTTCAACTTATAAATTAGAGATTCATCTGGTTCATTCATGTATTCATTAAAAAATAAAAATCAAAATTATAAAAATCAAAAGAGATTACTCATCAAGTTGAGTACACATGGGTCTATATATAGGGAAGCAAAATAGGCATTGTGAAATAAGGCTTGGACCTTTAGTTCTATGGTTGAAACTTTTGTGTTGCTTTGGCTATTCAATTTAGCTGTGTGATAATTTTAAGATTGGAAATGGAACGTCAAAAATCTTAACAAAAAGAAATAAAAGAAAACAATGGGTAAATAATATCATAACTCTTGGTTACAATATAAGTAACTTTGACAGCCATAATTCCTGCATAGCTCTTAGCCATGGTTCAACTAGCATATGTGGAGCATATGGTGGCATGCTATACCATCGCATAATGTGTTTTGTGACTTGCAGGTCCAAAATGTGAACAAATATTGTTGTTTTTTTCACAAAAAAAAGAACAAAAAGTATTGCAGCCTAACTTTATTTCTTGTCCATTGCATCCTAGTAGCATTAGAAACTAAATGCTTGTGATAACTCAAAAAACATGAGGCGCCACAATGTTGTGTACTTGAGGTTATTATGTGAAGAATCACATCAGTGCAACTATGACAGGGCACTACAATTGTCATGCCAACATATAGCATCAAATCAAGATTGATAAAATACCAATATTACATCAATGAAATGGTGGTTGAAAAGCTACACGAATGCTTAAGTGCTACATGAAAGCAACATAAAAGTGCCATACAAGATTAACATTATATTGTTAGGAAATTAAGATTAATATTACTTCAAATCAAGTATCCACTTGGCAATTTTTTAGCATTTACAATCATTTAATTATGGCAAGTGGAGAGTAGATGATATAGATACCACCATTCTTCTCTATTGATGTTTATATGAATCCTTTTTCTAATGACTTTTCTATTGCATGATTTGTAAGTAGGTCTTCAACTTGCCTTTACTAGAATATAGTTAATGAGTGCCAATGAGAATAAAGAATTGTTACCAACTTTTGTGAGAAGGAAAAAGTACAAACTCAGACTTTTTTTTTTTTTTTTTTCAATTCAAAAGCTGCGGCATTCAGAATCTAATGTGATCATGCCAGTATTTTTGCACAAGATCTACTTTGAGATGTTTTTTCTTTAAAAAAAAAAATTGCCCATTCTACTTTGGTTGAGAAACTACTAATCACATATAGGTGTCCTCTCAAGGTATTTCTCTTACACAAATACTCAACATCAAAATAACAAATACTATAAAATAGTAAATCATGATTGGCATCATGTATTTTACTTAATAGTTATTAATTCAATGTATCATAATAAAATATGTACGCATATATATTTATATGTATATTTATATGAATATGTATGTCTAGTACATTCTATTGTGGGAAAAATTTCATCTTCTTTCACTTTAGTACATGCTCAAACATTTTTTATTTTTTTACCCAATTCACAAAATTTCAAAGAAAATATAATTCTATCTACATTGTATTGGATTTGATGAAATTATCTCTTCCAATAATTAAACACATTTCTTTTCCAGCTGTACAAGGATGCGGGGAGCAAGCTTTTGGTCACTTGAGCAAAATGGTGAAACCTTATGACCAAGCATGTTACAGCTACGAGGATGTATGCAACAAGCTATAGAACAAGGGCGACCCTTCCCTAAAATTTCTAAGCACCTAGATCTTGGTACTAAATTTGAATTTACTATTAATTCGATAATCTAATACTCTTAGTTCACTGATATAAATATAAATTTTGTTAGGCTTTCTCGAATCAAAACTTACCTCAAGGAAAAAAAGGTTTACGAATATCAACTGAGCTACTTTGGACTTTTCCCTATTTAGGAAAGATAAATATTTGGTATTACTTTTTTTCCTATCTTTCATTTTTAAAAGTAAAAAAATAGAAAATTCGATGCAAAAAAGATATTAGAGTATGATCCCGGAGGCATCTTTAGAGTTGCCGACCAGAAAAAAAATCCTAGTGGGCTTGGTCTTCAGGAGGTCGTCGCCTTCGTTCATCTCCGAAGTATGCTTATGAAGACATCTTTAGGGTTGCCTACTAGAGAAATCCAAGCAGGCTTGATCTTCAAGAGGTCGTCGTCTTCGTTCATATTTGGAGTATGCTTCCGGAGGCATCTCTAGGGTTGCCTACGAGAAAATTCGAGAATGTTTGGTTTAAAGCGACCCAGGCATCCCCAGGGTGTCTCCCTTATTGGATCCCAGGTGTCCCTAGGTTGTCCCAAGTCGAGTTCGCTTGTCGTCGTCATCCGATTTGAAAGATAGAATTACAATTAAAACATTTGTTATTAGAGATAAGTTCGGGCTACAATGGACCTCACTAATAATAGGCACGAGGGTTGCCGAAGTTCCAAGCCCGTAGGATCGGGGCACCATTGAAGTGGCCTAACCTGCATGCCAAAGACCTCTAGTTGTTGGATCTCGAGCTGCTTTGAAGGCTCGGGTTCGGTGAAGAGCGTCTCGTACTTGATTTTGATGTTTGAGGTGGAGAATTTGGACCATAGAGCATGCTCTGGGATAACTCCATTAGGACTGGTGAGCATGGGATCGGTTCAGCTACCCCTAGGGCCGATGACCCATCCACGTGCAGGGTTCATGGCCGTTCGGTGGTCGTCTTTTTGAGAAGCTAAGTTATTCGAGACACTTGGGGCATCAGCAGGCCCGACATCGATGGGTTGATGACTCTTGTTGTCAGGCGATTGTCAAACGACTCGAAGGCAGGGGGTCAGAGACTGAAGCGGGCGCTTCTTGATCCCGCCAAGGCGCACGTATCGGTCTAGCCGTCTGCACCGAATGAGTGCTTCTGTGGAGTGATATTAAAACCCTATTTGATTTTGATGAGCTCAAAGCATTTGAGTATATCTTTGTTTACTAATGAATTCAATTGAGTGTTTCAGTGAAAATCTTGTCTAAGTGTTTCTAGACTTGGTTCAATATTTTGGATAAGTTAAGAAGTCAGTTTGAACCAAAGTCTGAGACTCGAGTCGACTCCGGATATTACGAGTCGACTCCAAGCGTATCAGAATCACTGGCACGGGCTCGAGTCGACTCCGGATCATTACGAGTCGACTCCGACTGAGAACAGACAGACGAACAGAAAGACTCAACTCAAAACCTGTCAGCGAGTCGACTCCTGAAGTGCGCGAGTCGACTCCGATGCTTACCGAGTCGACTCCGGAGTAGTATGAGTCGACTCCAAGGAGTTACAGACAAAAGTCAGAGAGCAATTTTCGACCCGTGAGAACGCGAGTCGACTCCGATGGTTGGCAGGTCGACTCCAAAGAAAGCGAGAGTCGACTCTCAGTGGTATACAAGGCAAAAGTCAGAGAGCAGTTTTCGGACTCTGAGATCGAGTCGACTCCCGCAATGCGCGAGTCGACTCCGAGACAGCGCGACCCCAAAAAGACAGAAGACCGAATTTTGTCTCTGAGAGCGAGTCGACTCCAGACAGCTCGAGTCGACTCCAAGGCAGCGCTACACCAAAAAGGCAGAAGGCTGTGTTTCGGAAACTGAGAGCCGAGTCGACTCCGGAACAGTTCGAGTCGACTCCAAGACTGGACGAGCCAAAAGACAGAAGATCGGGAGTTCGGGCTCTGAGCGCCGAGTCGACTCCCAGGATTGTCGAGTCGACTCGAGTGGGCCAAGTTGAAAAAGCTCATGGATTCATGGGATGAGCCGACTCCGAAAATGCCAAGTCAGCTCCAGAAGTTGGCGAGTCGACTCCGGGTTAAGTCGAGTCGACTCCCAGTCGAAAGGTCACTTTAATTCAAATCCGGAACAGTTGCCGAGCCGACTCCAGAAAAGCATGAGTCGACTCCGCTACAGCCGAGTCGACTCCAGATCGCGCGAGTCGACTCCGACCCCAACGGACATTGTCAGGATGTGCAGAGTGTGCAGAACGGCAGAAAAAGGTGTCTAACGGCTAGTTTCCGTGGGGGATGGCTTAAATAGCCACAGAGGACTGTAGCAAGGCAGAGAAACCATTCCACTCAAAGAAATCAAGCATCTTCTCTGCAAACTGTTTCAAGAAAAGAAGGAAGAGCGCCATTAACTCCATCAACCTCTTTCCCAGCATTAAAGAAGTCTCCTCCTGCCTTCAAGTCGACCAGACATTCAAGAGGAGACCAAGTTCAAGAAGCCCTACTCTACTCCAACTCAAACGTGTTTGAGGGCTCTTAACTTCTCTCTAGTTTATATTGCTGTATATCTGCTTTTTAGAAGCTCTTTTTTCTGTTTGTCTTTTCTTTCCATTGTCTTTGCTTGATTCAATCAGGGGATTGAATCAAGGGTGTAAGGTTGGTTGGTGAGCCTAGGTTAAAACCAACGTGTAAGGGTTCGATTGTGATCCCGGAAAAACAATCGGGGTGGTTCTAGTCGGTGAGCCTGGAAAAACCGACCGAGTTCGTTGTGAGCTCGTAAAACAACAAGTTTGGTTGTGAGCTTGTAAAACAACCGGCTGTAATCCAAGGGGTTATAGTGAATTCCCAAGTGAGACTTGGGGAGTGGACGTAGGAGCAAGGGTTAGCTCCGAACCACTATAAAACATTGTGTTTGTGATTGCTTGTGTCTCTCTTACTTCATTTCATTCACAGCACATAGCAATCTAATTAATCACTTGCAAAAGTATTAATTAGTCATCCACAAACTTTAATTGCAAAATTATTTTAAAACCCAATTCACCCCCCTCTTGGGTTGTCTATCTGGGCAACAAGTGGTATCAGAGCCTAAACTCTTCTACCCTAAGAGTAAAAGATCAAAATGACAACCCCATTTGGATCTTCCCACATTGAGGGTCAGTCCACCCAAAGACCCCCATTCTTTAATGGATCCGACTACTCATATTGGAAGGCTAGGATGAGAATATTTATCCAAGCCCAAGACTATGAGATGTGGACCATTATAGTAAATGGACCATACATCCCATCCATCTATGTAGAGGGTGTCACTGTACCCAAACTGAAAAGGATTGGGATGACATGACAGGAAAGGCACAACTCAATGCCAAAGCAATGAATGTGCTTTACTGTGCATTAGATAGGAATGAATTCAATAGAGTCTCTACTTGCAATTCTGCAAAAGAGATTTGGGATAGACTTGAAGTGACCCATGAGGGCACGAATCAAGTCAAAGAATCCAAAATAAATATATTAGTTCATAAGTATGAACTATTTAAGATGGATTCTAATGAAACAATCACTTGCATGTTCACTAGATTTACTGACATTGTCAATGGCCTAAAAAGCCTTGGCAAAAACTATACTAACAGTGATCTTGTCAGGAAGATTCTTCGCTGTCTACCAAGGTCATGGGAAGCCAAGGTGACGGCAATCCAAGAAGCAAGGACTTGAACAAGCTTCCACTTGAGGAGCTTCTTGGATCCCTAATGACGCACGAGCTAACAATGAAGCAACACAGCGAAGAAGAGTCCTCCATAAGAAAAAGGTAATAGCTTAAATCTCAATCTAACAAAGACTTGTCTTGCAGTAGCAGCAGTGAAGAAGAAGATCATGAGGGAGATGATGATGAGGCTCTTCTCGTGCGTAAGTTCAGAAGATTCATCAACCAAAGAAGTCCTCATCAAAGGAGAGGCCCCTCAAATTCCTATCACAAGGATAAAGGTAAGGAAAGGGAAAATGAGGGGATTGGATGTTATGAGTGCAAGAAGCCGGGCACATCAGAGCTGAGTGTCCTTTACTGAAGAAGGGAGCAAGTACAAGAAGAAGAAAGCCCTTGTCACCACCCTATCGGACTCCGACATCATCATCATCATCGGATGAGGAACAAGAAGAAAAGGCCAATTTGTTTTCATGGCCAATGAAAATGAGGTAACATCCGAACACATTTAGATTTTACTTTGATGAATTATATGATGCTTTCAATGAATTAATGGATGAATATAAGACAATAAACTTAAAAACAAAGAACTAAAACTAACTAACCAAACTCACCTCCGTAAGTATGATACATTAGTTAAGGAAAGATTTTATCAAAGAAAATGCAGAACTTAAACAAGCAACCAAATCTTGATCAAAAGAATAATACCTTAACTAAAGAAAAAGGCTGAACAAAGAAAATTAGAACAAAAACAATAAACAATATAAATGAGAGTCTCACAAAAGAACTAAATGATCTAAAACAGAAAAAAAAATTAACTAGAACTTGAAAATACAAACCTTTGTTGAAAAATTTACATATAGTTCAGAAAAATTGAATATGATACTTAATAGTCAACGAGCTGTATTCAATAGAGCGGTTTAGGGTATAAACCTAAAAATAAGCAAAAACTTCTTAGTAACTTCTTTGTTAAAGCAGGAGAAAGTAAAACTAAGAAAATAACCTTTTTGTTGTGGAAATTAGGACATAAAGCAAATGTGTGATTATAAAAGGAAAAACTAAAAGAAAAATTAAAAGGGTTTGGGTTCCAAAAGGAACCAACATTACTAACCATGAAGGACCCAAGAAAACTTGGGTACCTAAGATTATATGATTTGCTTGTGTAGGAGTGTCTTGCAGCCAAGGTCGACAAAAATTGTTGGTACTTGGATAGTGGCTGCTCAAGACACATGACGGGTGACAAGGATCAATTCTTCACCCTTGAAGCTAAGAAGGGAGGTGCTGTGACTTTTGGAGACAATAACCAAGGTCACATCATTGGTATAGGTAAAGTACAAATTACCCCTTCAACTTTTATTGATAATGTTCGATATGTTGATGGTCTTAAGCATAATTTATTAAGCATTAGTCAATTATGTGATAGAGGTTATGATGTTATGTTTAAACCATCACTATGCATCATAACAAACCCAAATGACAATAGTTTAGTTTTTAAAGGAATAAGACGTGGAAATGTGTATGTTGTAGACCTTGAGGATCTTGCCAAACACAACCCATTTAGTTGTTAATGAAACTAAGGATAATGATGCTAGTTGGTTATGGCACCGTAAGTTAGGTCATGCAAGCATGGACACAATATCTAAACTAGTTAAAAGAGATTCGTGATAGGTTTGCCAAAATTAAAGTTTGAAAAGAATAAAATATGTGAAGCATGTCAATTTGGCAAACAATCAAGGAACTCCTTTAAATCTATAAATTGTGTCTCTACCTCTAGACCTCTAGAACTACTACACATGGACCTATTCGGACCAACTAGAACCACAAGTCTAGGTGGAAATAAATATGGTCTAGTTATTGTAGATGATTATTCTAGATACACTTGGGTCATGTTCTTAGCTCATAAGGATCAAGCATTTTCATTTTCAAGAAATTTCATAAGAAGTAACAAATGCTAGAGATACTTCAGTCATAGCTATTAGAAGTGACCATGGTACCGAATTTGAAAATCATTTATTTGATGAGTTTTGTAGTAAAAAGGGATAACTCATAATTTTTCTGCACCTAGGACACCACAACAAAATGGAGTTGTGGAAGAAAAATAGAACTCTAGAGGAAATGGCTAGAACATGTTATGTGAAAGTAACCTCCCTAAGTACTTTTGGGGAGAAGCCATTAATACTTCTTGTCATATATTAAATAGAGTTTTATTGAGACCCATTATAAAGAAAACACCTTATGAACTTTGGAAAAACAGAAAACCAAAGGTAAACTATTTTCATTCTTTGGATGTAGGTGTTTTGTTCATAATAATGGAAAGATAATCTAGGAAAATTTGACTCTAAATCTGATGAGGGTATATTCTTGGGGTACTCTACAACTAGTAAAGCCTATAGAGTCTTTAATAAAAGAACCCTAGTTATAGAAGAATCCATACATTGTTTTTGATGATTCTAGTGATATCTCTGTCTAGTAAGAGAGTTAATCTTGATGATGATGCTGAAATTCTTGAAGAAAAGATAGATGGAGATGACATTACAGATGATAATTCAAAAATTAATTGGAAATGCATCATCAAGCCAAGAGGCTATTATGGATCATGGGCTGACTAAGGCTTGGAGGTTTGCTCACGGGCATCCTAAGGAATTAATTCTAGATGATCCATCTCACCTGTTAGGACTAGAGCATCTCTTAGGAACCTTAAACAATCATCTAGCTTTCGTTTCACATTTTTGAGCCCAAATACTAGAAGAAGCTGAAAAGATGTAAATTGGATAAATGCAATGCAAGAAGAATAAACCAATTTACTAGAAACAAGGTATGGGAATCTAGTTGAAAGACCTCCTGAATATTCAATCATAGGTACCAAATGGATATATAAAAACAAACTTGATGAAAATGGAATTGTATTAAGGAATAAGGCTAGACTAGTAGCAAAGGGGTATAATCAAGAAGAAGGTATAGATTTTGATGAAATCTTTGCTCCTGTAGCTAGACTCGAGGCAATTAGATTATTATTAGCATTTGCATGCTCTAAGAATTTCAAATTATTTCAAATGGATATAAAAAGTGCATTTTAAATGGGTATATTAGTGAGGAGTTGTATGTAGAACAACCTCCTGGTTTTGAAAATCATCAATACCCTAATCATGTGTATAAACTGAACAAAGCACTTTATGGTTTGAAACAAGCACCTAGAGCATGGTATGAGAGGCTTAGCAAATTCTTATTAGAACATGAGTTCTCTAGAGGAAATGTAGATACAACATTGTTTCTAAAGAAGAAAAACAAAGATATGTTATTAGTGCAGATTTATGTTGATGATATTATTTTCGGTGCTACTAACAATCGCCTCTGCGAAGAATTTGCTGACTTGATGCAGAGTAAGTTTGAAATGAGCATGATGGGAGAGCTGAATTATTTCTTCGGGCTTCAAATCAAACATCTGAAGAAGGCATCTTCATCAATCAAGCCAAATACATCAAGGAGATGCTTAAGAAGTTTGATATGGAGGGAAACAAGTCAATCAGCACACCCATGAGCTCATCATGCAAATTAGACCAAGATGAATCAGGTAAATCTGTAGATCAAAAGTTTTAGGAGGTATGATAGGAATCTTTCTTGTATCTCACTGCAAGTAGACCTAATATCATGTTTAGTGTTTGCATGTGTGCTAGATATCAGTCTAATCCTAAGGAATCTCATCTAATTGCAGTCAAGAGAATCTTTAAATACCTAATAGGAACAAAAATATAGGTCTATGGTATTCTAAAGAATCTAGTCCTAAACTGAATAGGATACACAGATTCAGACTTTGCTGGATCTAAACTTGATAGAAAAGCACCAGCGGGTCATGTCAATTTCCTAGGAGAAAACTTAATCTCATGGTTTAGCAAGAAACAAAACTCGGTTGCATTATCTACTGCTGAAGCTGAATATGTTGCAGCCGGGAGTTATTGTGCTCAAATCATGTGGATCAAACAACAATTGAAAGATTATGGCATTAAACAAGATAAATTTCTATATTGTGATAATACAAGTGCCATTAATCTAACCAAAAAATCCAATTCAGCATTCAAGAACTAAACATATTGAGATAAGACATCACTTCATAAGAGATCATGTAATGATGGTGATGTGACACTTCAATTTGTTTGCACTGATGATCAATTAGCTGATATCTTCACAAAACCCTTGAGTGAAGAGAGATTTAGTGTGGCTTAGGAGAGGATTAGGAGTGATTGATCCATCCTAGTGATATTCTCTTCTAGTTCATTGATTTTGATGATTAGATTGTGCTAAATATAGAGTTACTTTTCTATGATCATCAAATCAGATCATAACTTAGTGATTTTCCTCATTTGGCACGAAAATAGCATGATTTTTAGGTAGCGTGCCAGAGTTCGAGACGACTCGAGTAAGTTTCAGAGTCGGCTCATAAGGGGGAGTCGACTCGCACATATACGGGAGTCGACTCGAGATCGATGGCAGAATAGGGGGAGTCGACTCGCATATAGTCGGGAGTCGACTCGGAGGTCAATAGGCGCATAAGGAGAGTCGACTCGCGCATATTTTGGAGTCGACTCGAGGTCGAGTCGACTCGAGACTTACAGAGTCCGACTCGCGGTCGGGATCCGAGTTTTTAACCCTAATCCAAGCGTTTACTCAACACTTCTATTCACCGTCGCCACTGTTCACAAACCCTAGAGCCGACTCTGAGATCGTCTCCGGCCGCCCTTAGGGCTTTTCCCGTTGATCTTCCTCCTTTCTTTAGGTTCATTCCCCTTCCCTAGGTCAAAAATGCCTCGTAAGTCGGTTGTCCGGAAGA
Organism: Phoenix dactylifera; assembly: GCF_009389715.1. NCBI lineage: Eukaryota > Viridiplantae > Streptophyta > Magnoliopsida > Arecales > Arecaceae > Phoenix > Phoenix dactylifera. Next base: position 27,802 of record NW_024068565.1, read on the forward strand.
GGCCCCAACCCGCGACCGGTGCCGAGCGACGTTCCAAGGCTCGGAACGATCCCGTGAGGCCACAACCTCCGGTTCGTTCCCCGCGAGGGAGGTTCCCTCCGCGGCCGTGCGCCGGGAAGGCGGTCTCCACCGGGAGGATACGTCGATTTTGACTATCTCTCCCGGGAGGGCTTCACCATAGGAGAGAGATTGAGGCCCAGGGTTTAAGAGTTCTTTTGTTCCTTAGATCTCCCTACATATCCAGGTCTAGTTAGGGAGTTTTATGGTACTGTGCATAGGGGCAATGGTGGGATAGAGGGAACCGTAGCCGGTGTCCCATTATTTATTTCCGAGGGATTTCATAGCCCAAATCCTCCACCTTCCCCAAGTAGGGGTATCTCCCACACACTCCGAGGATAGGACTGAGGCCCTTACGACCATTTTAGGATATCCACCCCAGTCCCCCTTAGATGAGGTGTCCGCTAGCTCACTTTCTGTTGAGATGCGGGCTCCTCCTGAGCATCATTTCTCGGTCATTGTTCCCTAAGACCGGCCGATTTGATTTTGTGTCTGAGAGGGACCTAGCCCTCATGTACCACATTCTCCAAGACACACCTATTAACTTCCCCAAGATGATATATAGATACCTATGTGAGCCACTAGATAGACCTAGGCTCACCCTCCCTTATGGCAATGCTATTCACTCTTATTTTAGGGAGTCCGAGATTCCTATTCCTGAGGGGGAACCCTCTCGCGCATTGCGATGGACAGATCGCATGCGTGAGGGAACCCTACACAGGATGGGGTTTCGTAAGGTAGGAGGGAACTTGGGTTAGGAAATCATCTACCTCCACAACATACTACCAGACATTTCCCCAGTCCTGACCCAGATTCAGATTATCCTACCTTTTCCTCCACCTCAGCTCTCACCACTTCAGCCGGACCCTCCTCCTCAGCTCCACCTACTCAGCCCATGGAGGTTCGCATTTCTCCTGAGCAGGCTCCGAGAGTTGCGGCCAAGGAGATTGTTTAGAGATCTTCGGGATGATCTTCTGGGGGAGCCTCAGAGGTCCCGCCACTGCCCCTCCTCTGCGGTGGTTCCTTCCTTATCAGCCGTGACCGAGATGACGGCTCATCTGAGGGAGGAGATCTTCAATGTCAGGAGCCTGATACAAGCCCAGTTCTCCACATGAGCGATGGTCACGAGCAACACTCGGAAGATGCGCGATGACATCCGACATGATATGGGCACCACTAGTCAGGGGGGCCGAGCGCTTGGCGAATGTGCTGATCGCCAAGATGGATGCACTTCAGGAGACTCCTGACCGAGCTCTCCACCACACATAGCAGGGCCACCTCGGCCATTATCTCCCAGCTAGGGATGTTGTGGACGGGGTCGGTCTCCTCATGGAGCAAAACAGATTGAGAGGAGGAGCCACATCCTCGAGGAGACCCTAGCTGATTTGTTTTATTTTGACATGTAATTTTCTGGCTTTAACTTATTGTATTCACAAATGTACTTACATATACATCAATACAATGAGTAGAGCAAATTCTCTTCAAATTGTGCAAATTGATCTCTACTTGCGTGTGTGTTCTACTCACTTCCTTGTTTGATACGATTGACAAAAAGGGGGAGAAATATGTAATAGATATGTAAAAGAAATTAATGAAAATCAATAAAAAAGAAAAACTATTAAACACAACAATAATTTGTTCTAAGTGGAATTTGATACCTCGAGGCTCATTATCTCTCTTTTGGAGCTCCTAATGGAGTAATCTCCAGAATTCTATTCAAGGGATATTAAGAGATTAGTTGAATCCTACTCAAGAACAAATTGACAGATTTTCCCTCTAAAAACCAAAAATTTTTAGTTCAAAAACTACAATGCATTAAAAAAAAAATTCAGAGAATCAAAACAAAGTTGAATGCATATGTTGAGGGGGAGAATCTGAATTTTTAAGAAAGCAAAATCATTAAAGAACAGTATAAGCCAAAACAATTGATTGCATTGACATGAAGGCTTATACAATTCCAAATGAAAAGGGGGAGCTCTAACTTCGAAATTTATTGTTTCACACCTTTCATGTTTGGATAAATTAAATAACGAGACACTTGAATTCAATTTATAGATTTTATTTCCTTGTTTATTGAGCAATTCACTTTTACATATACTCAATGTTTTGTCATCATCAAAAAGGGGGAGATTGTGGAGTGATTGATTAAAACCCTATTTGATTTTGATGAGCTCAAAGCATTTGAGTATATCTTTTGTTTACTAATGAATTCAATCGAGTGTTTTAGTGAAAATCTTGTCTAAGTGTTTCTAGATTTGGTTTCAAAGTATTTTGGATAAGTTAAGAAGTCAATTTGAACCAAAGTCTGAGATTCGAGCCGACTCCAGAATATTACAAGTCGACTCCAAGCATATCAGAAGCACTGGCACAGGCTCGAGTCGACTCTGGTACACTACGAGTCGACTTCGACTGAGAACAGACAGACAAACAGAAAGACTTAACTCAAAACCTGTCAGCGAATCGGACTCCTGAAGTGCGCGAGTCGACTCCGATGCTTACCGAGTCGACTCCGGAGTAGTATGAGTCGACTCCAGGGAGTTACAGACAAAAGTCAGAGAGCAATTTTCGACCCTGAGAGGCGAGTCGACTCCTGAGGAATGTGAGTCGACTCCGATGGTTGGCAGGTCGACTCCAAGAAAGCTAGAGTCGACTCTCAATGTTATACTAGGCAAAAATCAGAGAGCAGTTTTCGGACACTGAGATCCGAGTCGACTCCCGCAATGCCCGAGTCGACTCCGAGACAGCGCGACCCCAAAAAGACAGAAGACAGAATTGGTGTCTCTGAGACGCGAGTCGACTCCAAGATAGCTCGAGTCGACTCCAAGGCAGCGCTACACCAAAAAGGCAGAAGGCTGTGTTTCGGAAACTGAGAGCCGAGTCGACTCCGGAACAGTTCGAGTCGACTCCAAGACTGGACGAGCCAAAAGACAGAAGATTGGGAGTTCGGGCTCTGAGCGCCGAGTTGACTCCCAGAATTTCCGAGTCGACTCGAGTGAGCCAAGTTGAAGAACTATGGATTTCATGGGATAAGCCCGACTCCAAAAATGCCAAGTCAGCTCCAGTTTTTGGCGAGTCGACTCCGGGTTAAGTCGAGTCGACTCCCAGTCGAGAAGCTCACTTTAATTCAAATTCGGAACAGTTGCGAGCCGACTCCAGAAAAGCATGAGTCGACTCCTGTTACAGCCGAGTCGACTCCAGATCGCGCGGAGTCGACTCCGACCCCAACGGAAACATTGTCAGGATGTGCAGAGTGTGCAGAACGGCTAGTAAAGTGAGTCTAACGGCTAGTTTCCATGGAGGATGGCTTAAATAGCCACAGAGGACTATAGCAAAGCAGAGAAGTAACATTCCACTCAAAGAAAACAAGAATCCTTCATCTGCAAAGTGATTTTCAACGGAAAAGAAGGAAGAGAGCCATTAACTCCATTCAACCGACTCTTCCCAGTTTTAAAGAAGTCTCCTCCTGCCTTCAAGTCTTTCAGACATTCAAGAGGAGACCCAAGTTCAAGAAGCCCTTCTCTACTCCAACTCAAACGTGTTTGAGGGCTCTTAACTTTACTCTTATTTATATCGCTGTATATCTGCTTTTTAGAAGCTCTATTTTCTGTTTGTTTTTGTTCTTTCCATCTGGTCTTTACTGATTCAATCAGGGGATTGAATCAAGGGTGTATAGGTTGTTGGTGAGGCCTAGGTTGAAACCAACGGCTGTAAGGGTTTGGATTGTGATCCCGGAAAAACAATCGGGGTGGTTCTAGTCGGTGAGCCTGGGAAAACCGACCGAGTTCGTTGTGACCTCGTAAAACAACAAGTTGGGTTGTGAGCTTGTAAAACAACCGGCTGTAATCCAAGGGGTTATAGTGAATTCCCAAGTGAGGCTTGGGGATTGGACGTAGTAGGAGCAAGGGTTAGCTCTGAACCACTATAAAATCATTGTGTTTGTGATTGCTTGTGTCTCTCCCTTACTTTCATATCATTCACAGCATATAGCATTTAATTAATCAACTTGCAAAAAAGTGTTAATTAGTATTTCATAAATCAAATAATTGTAAAAGTTATTTAAAACCCAATTCACCCCCCCTCTTGGGTTGTCTATCTGGGCAACAGCTTCAATTTTATCCTTGAGCTAAAATGCACTCCTGGTGTCGTGGCCGCGGTCTCGATGGAAATAGTAGCACTTCTTCTAGCCTCTCTTGGTCGTTGGGCGCTTTATTTGAGGTACAGGGCGCAGGTAGCCTCGGCTCTCAATCTCTATGAGGATCTGGATCCTGGGCAGTGAGAGGGGTGTGCCTCTTAAACCTAGGAGGATTCTCGGGTCGTTGCGAGCTCTCGTGTTAAGTTGAAAGTGCTCCTCAGCTCCCTCCGGTCCTTGCGACCCCTTTTGGCTACTTGAGGGGGCGGGGCAGGGGGTCTCCGCCAACAGATTCGCGGTGGGAAGACCAGGAGGCCTCCTCCGCATTAGCGCACTTGTCCGCCTATGTCAGCATTTTGGGTAAGTCCGCTGGGAAGTGCCTTTTCAAGGAGAATAGGAAGCACGATGGCCACATGCCGTTCTTCATTGCTGACCATCGGCGATCGATTGATCTAGGTTGCGGACCTCTAGCGTCGCCGCATTGAAACGGCTAACATAAGCCCCTAAGGGGCTCTTTCTCTCTTTGCTTAATATTAAGCATCACATCCAAGCCATGGCGTTGTCTTCGGCTGGAGACAAAGTGGGTAGCAAAGGTGCGAGTTGAGCTGCTCAAAGAAGTGAACAGAATTGGGTCGAAACTTGGAGAACCAAAACCAAGCTGCTTTGCGAACGGTCGTGGGGAATGGCCTTGCAAAGCATAGCGTTGGTGGCTCCATGCAGTATCATGAGAGTTGAAGCTCTCAAGGGTGGTCCAAGAAATCTGAGGTACCGTTGTACGGCTCTACCTAGGGAACTTGAACCAGGGTGGAGTCGGTTCCTCCATGATCTGCCTGGTGAAGAGGGCTCCAAGGAGAAGTTGAGGTTGTTTGTTTGCCCTTGGAGCTTGTCCCCTGAGGGTCTGAATCTGTCGGCCCATTTTTTTGATTCTTTAAAAGGTTGGCATTCTGCGGATGCGGGGGGCTCAATGCAGCGAGGAGGTGATAGGGTCGGAGTGGAATCCTCACCAAAAAGGGGGCTTGGAGCATGCTATTTTTCCTCCCAACCAGGACTTGCTCTGCTAGGTGTGCTGACTTTGGGGCGACCGCTCCGAGTCCCAGCCTCAAGAGCAGTGGCGCACCAGATGCATGTCATGCGCGGGCGATTGAGAGTGGTGGCTGGGCTAGCCGAATTCTGGTTAGACCGGCTTCGATTGTGCCCCATCTGCTGCAGGCAATAAAACGCCGTAGTTGGCGTCTGCACCTGTTGAGTGAGCAGGTTGAACTGCTCATTATCCATAGGCACAGCGAGTTGTTTCGGCGAAGCGGGTTTTGGGCTTTGCAATGACCCTCACGAGGTCGAAGTGCGGCATTGCGAAGCATGCGATGTACCGCGGTCCCTTGTAACTCGTGCTGGTTGTCTCTCCCTCTGATGGATGTCGATGTTGCTTGAGGACTAAGGCCCTTTCTCTAACGCCAATCTATTGCCATTGAATTTGGGTTGAGGTTGGAGTACAGCTTGAACGACCTCAAGGTTGTCTGAAGACGAGTTGAACAGGCTAGCTGCAGTGCAGAGACTAGATCTCCTTAGAGGTGGCCTGCAAAAAGTCTGCTTGCCGAAGAGTTTCCAGTGAAGGATCCTCCGATGCTAAGTCAGAATAACGAAGCAACAATGTAGAAGTAAGAAAATTTTAGTAGAGTATGGTTTATGTGAGTAACATTGCATGTGTACCTGAGGTCTCCCAGGTTGTCTCTTTATATAGGGGAGTCCATTTTGTTGTTACCTGGCCTGATGTGGCATGCAATGACAGCTAGGTAACGGTCGGTAGTACGATCAAGGTGTAGGTGCCAGTTTGCATGGGCAGCGGGCAGTGCCGGTGGGGCACAGGCCGCAATGCTGCCACGACTGCGAGCCGCTAGGGCTATCAGTCGTTAGGACGGCAGTTAGGGCTAGAAGTGGGCTCGGGCCGGCCCGAAGCCCATCGGGTCGGGCCGCCTGCGGGCCGGGCTATGGGCTAGACCCAATGAATGTCGGACCGGGCTCGGGCTGCAAACTTAAGCCCAATTTTATTTCGGGCCGGGCTCGGGTTTTCCATTGGCCCGGCCCGGGCCCGGACCAAGCCCGAGCCCAATGCCAGCCCGAACCAAGCCCAAAATCAAGGCCCGAATTGCATTTGGGGTAAGTTAAAGAATAAAAACTTAAGCTTGGCCCTTGGGTAACTGGGTAAGGGTAACCGGTTTAGGCATTACGGGATTTGGGGATTTTTTATGGGTTGCCGTCTTGGATCTTGCCGAATCGCGATTTGGGGATTTTTACGGGTTGCTCGTCGACCGTCGTCGTCGTCGTCGGAGGCGATATATCTCGTCGCCGTCATCGTCTAGGGTCCGGTGGAGGCGTCGTTGGCTCGTCGTCGTCGGGTCGTTGAGTGCAAAGGCGAGACGAGAGCGGGGGAGGCTCGTCGGCGGCGGCTCGTCGAGTGCTAGGGTTTCTCCGCTCGTCGTCGTCGGCTCGTCGTCGTCGGCTCTCAGGTTAGGGTTCTACTTCTCAGGTTAGGTTGATGTTTTCCTAGGATGATTAGCGGATTTCTCGCCCCTCACCGTCACCGATGCCCAACCGGCAACCTCCCACCTCCTGCTCCGGCGTGCCGCGTGCGGTCTTCTCTCCCGCCAACGCCTCATACTCATACACCCCCTTTCCCCCCACCCCACTCTCTCTCTATCTTTCTCTCTTCTCTCTCTCTCCCTCTTACCCGGCTCTGTAACCTCTGTTTGTTGATGCGTTAATAAAACTGAAATGAAAATGCCTCCCCTTTACATCAAAAAAAGAAACTGAAATGAAAAGTTTAATCTATTGTCAAGGTTTTAACGCTTCAAGAACTAATGCTTGGTTAGAATTTTCCTCGTGCAACTAATAATTATCTTTCATTTTTTTTTTTTGAGAAAAAATCGTCCTTTGGTTTTTAAGCTTATCAGGTAGTTTAACAAGTTGCCAAAAGTTTTCATGTTCTATAGTAGTTTATACATTTCCGTCTAGTTCTTTATATATTTCCTAACATCCTATTCTCAGGGGTCATTTGATAAAATCTTGTGAATTGATTATTCGATCTTGACATGAAGATATATTGTGTCCTATGATTACATTCAATTATGTAAATATTAGGTGACTCTAATGCAACTGGAGCACAGATTGATTCTATAGCAATAGGTAAATTGTCCACTCTCAGATATTTATCAATTTGTTTATGGTCCCCTACAGACATGGCTATAGATTGTTGCATAACAGCATAAGTGGTTATAGACTATAGTGATTTGTTATTATTTATTTGTTATTTATTTATGGGTTCAATTTTCAAATGAGTTAGTAAATTTTTAGTTGAACTGGCAAGTTGATCATCTTTGTTATGTTATAGCAATTGGAAGTTTTCATGCTTTTAATTATGATGCCTGCTGAGGAGAATTGTTACAATAGTTGCAATTGTGGCTAGATTACAATAGTTGATCTCCAACTTTGTCAATAACAAGAGTTTTAAATTTTCGTACATATCTGATGCTATAGGTTAAATTTGTGATATTTATTTTGTTATTTGGGCAGATTATTTTTACTAATGTCTCATTCTAAAGTGGGTGAAAATGAGACTGTGGAAGATTTAAGGAATGAGGATGATAGAAATGAGATACTGCTGAAAATATTTGTGACAATTCTTCTAGAAAAAGATCTTGGGTATGGAATCACTTTATCGAGGAAAAAAATTCTGAAGGGTCAATAGCTAAGTGCAAATATTGTAAAAAAGTTTTAAGTTGGAGCACTAAAGGAGGAACGAGTCATCTAAAACGCCATCTTGAAAATGTTTGCAAGAAGTATCAAAAGAATTCGACTAATCAGTTGCTTCTTACTACCCAAATTCAAAAGATCCGATAGAGTATTTCAAATTCAATCAAGAAGAGAGTAGAAAAAATTCTTGCAAAATTTATCATATGTGCTGAGCTTCCATTTTGTATTGTTGAGCACACTGTTTTTCTGGATTTTATGAGATCTCTTCAGCCATTATTCAAAATTATGGGTCGTAAGACTGTAAAACATGATTGTATGGCTTTGTATCAAGAAGAGAGGAAAAAATTGCATGATGTATTCAAGAACCTAAGTTCTCGGGTTAGTTTCACTACTGATATTTGGACATCAAATCAGAAAATCGGTTACATTTCTTTCACAGCACATTATATTGATTCTGACTTTACTCTGCATAAGAAGATTATTAGTTTCAAGAAACTTCCATACCCTCACACCAGCTTTGCAATTGAAAGATGCTATAAAAAAATGTCTTGTTGAATGAGAATTGGATTATAAAATATGTGCTATTACTTTGGATAATTGCAGCACAAATGATGCTGTAATGAGAAGGCTCCGAGATCACTTTTGTTATTCAATGTTGTTTAGTGGGGGAGTACAGTCATATTAGATGTTGTGCACATATATTAAATATTATGGTTTCAGGATGGAATGAAAATCATTCATGAAGCTATTGAATGTATAAGAGAAATTGTTAGATATGTCTCTGCATCCCCATCTCGAATGCAAGCATTTAATGAAATTCTACAGCATATGAGACTTCCTGCTAGAAAAGGACTCACTTTGGATGTTTCCTACAAGATGGAATTCTACTTATGAAATGTTGCATGATGCACTTGGTTATAAAGATGCTCTTATTAGATATGCAACTGAGCATTCATGTGTATGCCCCACCAATGATGAATGAAAAAAGGCTTCTATAATTCTTAAATTTTTAGAAGCCTTTCTTGATGCCACTAAAGTATTTTCTGGTTGTAAGTATCCCACATCCAATTTATACCTAAAAGAAGTTTGGGGAATTAGGGCTTTGTTGATGGATGAAAGTATCGATACTGATGAAACAGTGAAGTAATTAACAAATGAGATGCTAAAGAAGTTTAACAAATATTGGTCTCAGTGCAATAATTTGTTGGTAATTGCTTCTATTTTGGATCCCAGATCAAAGTTGATATTTGTAGAATTTTGTTATCAAAAGGCATTTGAGTTGGAGGAGTGCAAGAAAAAGATTGATGATATTCGTGCTTGTCTTTTTCAATTGTATAATGAGTATGTAGATGCAACAAGAATGCATCCCTCTATGAGTTCAAGTGAGCGAACATCTAATTTTGGTGGACAAGGTGATATAAGTTCAGTTTCTTCCAAAAAAAAATTTGGTATGGATTTTGCTCAATTTAGAAGTCAGAGTTCTTCAAAACGCCCTAAGAGATCCGAGTTGGATAGTTATTTGGATGATGATGTACTTCTTGATTTGGAGAATAAGGAGTTTGACATCTTGGCTTAGTGGAAGAGCAATGCAGCAGTCTATCCTATACTATTAAGAATGGCTCGAGATGTTCTAGCTATTCCAGTCTCCACTGTTTCATCTGAGTCAGCATTCAGCACTGGTGGTAGAGTTGTGGATCAGTATCGAAGCTCTTTGAGTCCTTCTACTGTAGAAGCCTTAGTGTGTACCCAAGATTGGCTTCGTGAACAATATGATGAAGGTATATAAATCTTTTAAATTTATCTAATATTTTTATTGGCTTATTGTACTTATAATTTAACATTTATGATTGATTTGTGTGTTTAACAGTTGCAAATTGCTCGAGTTCTGTAACGTTGAATGTAGATGATGACACCCTAGACTTCTGGAGTGGGCAATTTGGGAGAACTGAATGACGATACCCTCATCAGATCTAGTTCATACCTAAACTATCAAGTATGAAGTATGTTTGTTGATGGAGTATTTTCATGTGGATCATGGTTATTTGTTGCAAAATTTTATGAGAGTTGTATGTTTTTGAACTGCAGGCCTGAAGCTGACTTCAGGGGGTTTCTCTATTACATGGATATGATGAATATATTATTGTGCAAGGAACAACGACTTCAGGCTGATGATTTTTTTTATCCTCCTATTTTTGATGGAATCCTTTTGTTTGGTTTCAGTTGTATCGTTGCAGTTGGTTGCATGGAATGAATTTTTTTGCAAGTTATCTTCAAACCATCAGATGCTATTTTGTTAATGATCTGTCTGATTGCCTACTTGGTCCATCTTATATTTGATTTAAGTTGAATAGGTTGTTTGCTTGTCGACATTTTTGCTTGTATGTTTTCGTGTACTTGTATTTGCACATACACCTATGTGAAATTGTCCTCTGTGCAGCCGTGCAGGTGATCTGTCCTTTGAGCGTATTAACTTTACCTCAGCAATGCAATCCAAAGGTACGGGCTTCTTACTACAATACTACTACACATTTGTCGAAGCATGTGTATCCACGCCTCCACACATTATTTATGCTTGTGCTGAGATGTACAATGTCTACACTTTCTTGAACCAGAGCACAATAATCATTTTTCTGCTATATAAGAATAGTCTCTAATGCTCTCTCTATTTGGAAGTAATCCCTTTCCTTCTTCTTTTATCAAAATATCTGTCACTTTTAGAGTATGATCATCAGATACCAGCTTTTGAAACATGACGCCAACCTATAATTCGAATGGAGAAAGCATGTAAGACAAAAATAAATAATATATGGAACTGATAAATTAGCATGTGAATTGCAGCAAACGAGCTGGCCCAAACGAGCTGGCCGGGCTCGGGATCGGGCTGGCCCAAACGAGCTGGCCCAAACGGGCCGGCCCAGGTTAGGGCCCAACTGGGCCGGCCCAAATGGGCTCGGGCCGGGCTCGGGCCTCGTTCCTTTAAAATTTTTCGGGCCCCGGCCCGGCCCGAAGCCCGGAAAAAAAATTCGGGCCGGGCTTGGGTAGGGGTTTGGCCCGACCCGGCCCGGCCCACTTCCAGCCCTACTGGCAGTCCTTATCAACACGTGTTGATTGTTCTCTTCGGCTGATGGCTCCTCGATCGGGACCAAAGTTGCTCACCTCGGTTGATTGGCTGCTCGTTTGATTCGAAGTTGTTGGCCTTGGTTAATGTCCAAGGTCAAGAAGGAAGGTCTAGCTTGAGGTCGAAGTGTCCAATATTTACTCTAACGATATCTATCTGGATGTTGTAGTTACAACTAAATTGACGTGAATTTGTTGTACAAGATTATAATTTTCCACATGACTAGCTTGATGTGTTGATCTAGCTGTCGAAGATCTAACCTGCATTCTGACCTGGGTTGCCTTGCTGCCAGATGTGGACTATCCGTGCAAGTCCAAATTAGGTCTCGGTGGTTCCATGTATCAATTTTTGTTAGCACGTAACATTGAACAACATGTGCTAATTGATCTGTTGGTTTCAGCAGAGTGCATCGACATTCATGGTTCAGTGTTTTCAAGAGCCTTGATGCTGTCCATCTCAGAGCCAAACGTCATGTTATTAAGAACTTATACATAAATTAGAGACATAAAGCTGTAGGATTGAGACAAAAGATGTCTGTGCTAATAACCAGCAAACAAGCCGTCCAACACACCACTCCATCTACTTTGATTATTTCTACATTGTAATTGTACATGTCAAGTTATATTTTGTATACAAATTTGACAGTGAAGCCTTGCTGCAACAAGCTTTTGAAATGCTCGATCTGAATTTCCTTCTAGGAATCACACTGCTGAGTGGGATTCATGAGCCCACCGAAAGAGCACGAGAGAATCAACTGCGAACAAACGACGCTGTCCCAACTGAAGGCCGGGGCAACTTGGCTAATACAAAAAGTCCCATCGACAAAGCTGCTTTAAGAGGGCCATTAATAAAGCATGGTTTTACACTAGTTTCATACAATGAACCTACTGTGGCACAATTCCGGACACTGGTTGAACCAGAAGGAGCCGTAGATTAGGCTCCAAAATATTAGGTGAAAACCACATGAAGAATCGAATTACTTGACGTGGAAACGATCGCGACTACATACGTGCGGCCAAATCTGAGAGCTTGCGGATGTGGCACTGCAAGCTTTTCACAACACGATCACATGGTTGGAATAATTGTTGGCAAGATCCAGTGCCTATAATTACTTCACATTAGGAGCTGCCCGGTAGCATCAAAGAGCAAACATGGCATCCCACAGAGCTCTAGTTGCAGCTTTTCTTGTGCTTTACCTTTCCCTGGGCATGGCCAGAGGCCGACCAGTGAGGAAGGACTTGGGTGTGGGCTTGGGTGGTGGCTTAGGGCTCGGTGTGGGGCTTGGGCTTGACCTGGGAGGTGGCAATGGCATAACCTCTGGCTCGGGCTCGGGTTCTGGTTCTGCTTTTGCCTCCAGCTCGGGCTCTGGCTCTGGCTTTGGTGCATGGTCTGGCCCTAGCGGCGAGGGGTCTTATGTTTCCTCCGGCCACGGTGCAGGTCTTGGTTCTGGTTATGGCTCCGGCTCGACGTACGGCTCGGGCTCGAGCACTGGTTCGGGTGCATCGTCTGGTTTTGGTGGAGGGTCTTACGCTGGGGTTGGCGGAGGCTCGGCGTCTGGCTATGGCTCTGGTGCTGCTAATGGCGCGAGCTCGGGAGCAGGCTTTGGAGGAGGATCTTATACCGGACCGAGGGGGGGCTCGGCATTTGGTCATGGTTTTGGTTCTGCCACTAGCGGGTCTGGCTCTGCAGGGGGATCTTATGCCGCCCCAGGTGGGGCCACCCGTTGTGCACCCGGTGCTTCGGGCAGGGGGAGCTCGGCCTCTAGTGCTGGCTCTAGTACCAGTTCTGGTTCTACCTCCGACACAAGCTCGGGAGCAAATTCCGGTGCATGGTCTGGCTCTAATGGAGGATCTTATGATACTTCAAGCAGGGGCTCAGGTTCCAGTTCCAGCACTAGCTCCGGTTCTACCTCTAAATCCAATTCTGGCGCATGGTCCGGGTCTGGTGGGGGCTCTAATGCAGCCTCTAGTGGGAGCTCCCACTCCAGTTCTGGCTCTAGTTCTTCCTCTGGTTCGACTTCAGAAGCAGGTTCAGGTGCATCATCTATCAGTGGAGAGGGATCTTTTTCGGCTTCGGGCAATGGTGCAGGTTCTGCTTATGCCTCTGGATCAAGCTCGGGAGAAAGTAGTAGTGCAGAGTCTGGCTCTGAAGGAGGATCCTATGCTGCTTCAGGTGGAGGCTCTCACTTTGATTCTGAATCGAGGTCTGCTTCTATCTCAAATGCAGGTGCAGGATCAAGCGCATCTTCTAGTTCGGAAGGAGGATCTTATGCTGCTTCTGGAGGGGACTCGAACTTTGGTTCAACCACAGTCTCTAGATCGAACTCAGGTGCATGGTCTGGTTCTAGTGGGGGATCTTATGCCACCTCGGGAGGAGGATTGAACTCTGGTTCTTTCTCAGATTCTAGCTCTTCCTCCAACGCGGTCTCAGGAGCAGGCTCTGGTGCATGGTCTGGATCCAGTGGAGGATCCTATGCTGCTTCTAATGGGGGCCCTAATGTTGGTTCTACTTCTACCTCTGGTTCAAGCTCTAGGGCAGGGTCTGGCGTATGGACTGGCTTTGGCGGGGGCTCCAATGGTGCTATAGGTCAAGGCTATGGGTATGGATTCGGCTCTGGATCTGGTTTTGCTCAAGGTCGTGGGTATGGGAGTGGTTCTGGGTATGGCTCTGGAGTTGGCTCTGCGGAAGGGCATGCAGACATGAACTGGAGTGGATCTGGTATGGGACATGGCCAAGGATATGGTTCTGGATCTCGATTTGGGTCTAAGGGTGGGCATCTTTGATAGGAATGTGTTTGCAGGCTAAACTTCAACTATTGTATGCCCATGAATAAACCTGGAGCTCATCATCTTTGTTTGCCTTTTACCTCTGTCGCTCGTTACGTAAACTGAGATTGTCAACTAGTGGCCTGCTCTTAAGCACTCGACTTGTACTTCTTTTCATGTTTAAATATTTTGCATAATATTGGCGAGAATTATGGTTCTTGATTCGGCATGCTTGGCGGTTTCAATTAAGAATGGCCTTTTTCTTTCTATCTTGCGTTAAGACTGAGCCTCGTTATCATTGGTTCACTACAGTAAAAGTGTGAAAAGCCGACGCTTAAATGCCGACGCTAAGGGAAAGCGTCGGCATTTCCTGCTCCCGCGCCAACCTTTCCCGACGCTCTGGGTGAGCGTGGAAAATTTGAAGCATTGGACGACGCTTAAACGCGTCGTTGTAGACTTGAGGCTACAACGACGCTTATAAGCGTCGCCAAGGCCCCCTTAAAACACAGCGCCCGACCCCAAGCCCGCATTCTTGCCCTAGCTACTCCCGATACCCCTTATTTTTCTCTCCGGCGCTGCCCTTGCCTTCGTCTCCGGCGCTGCCCCCATCTCCCTCCTCTCCGGCGGCTGAAAGCCACGAATCAGACTTCCTTGACGCCAACGGCCACGTTCCAGAAGGCCTACCTCCTCTCCGGCGTCCCGAGGTAGTTTCTCCTACTCCATTCTCTCCCTCCGTCTCGCTTGTTCTCCTCCTTCTCCTCCTTCCTCAACACGCTCCTTCTCCTCTTCTTTGGTATAAGCCTTGATCGAGCTTCGTCCTCGAGAATCACACCAACTATGGCAAAAATATGTTTTAACAAGATCGGAGCAGCTCAAACTAGGTTAGTGCCTCCTTTGTAATGGAGATGAGCAACATTTGATATTAGAGACATCAATATGTGCTGTAAACGATAAGCCACCTACTAAATTTTTTCTCTGCGGAGAAGATGGATTAGGATCGACAAGATCGTGCCTACTGTCTAGACTCTTTTCAGCACTTCTGGGTTACTAATAGATTTTATTATCATGATTCTGCATCATCGACTGCTGTAGTCTCAGGTTAACTTTGGCTGCTCCATTATATTTGAGCATATGAATGAACACCAATGGCTGCAATTTGCTTAGGTTAACTTTACTGAACTGGTTTTTTTCTATGCAAGTAAATTGGCTAAACTTTTTCAATATCAATGGCACCAGTCTATTCAGTTGGAATGATCTTGAAATGCTGATCATCATTGCTAACATCAAATCTTGTCATTTTTTCCTTTGTATAATGGAAGAAACTTGCTCTGCAGTGTATGAGGTGTTGGCTAATGCTTTTCTTGGCATACCATTCATATGTTAAAATGTACTAGCATTTTGCAAGATTTAACAGGTGGAATTATCCATGCATGAGGTGTGCCAGGTGCAATTTGAGCTTGTATCATCAAGTAGTGATGTCTCTCTAATTTTAGTTCATCATCTGATGTGTATTCGTGCGACCATGCATTCTCTCAGGTGTCTCGATTTGGTTCTCGCACAAATAATGGTTATATGGTACATTTAGAATCCAGGTAGAAAATCCTTGGTGGAATTATAAGTCTGTAGTGGACGGGTTGAGTAACGTCCATATAGTTGTGCACAAGTGTTGCTGTACTACCTCTGATTAGTTGGTCGCGCTACTAGTAGTATTATGGCTACTAGTAGGGTTACAACTTCAATTCATTTGTTGTCAAGATGTGAACCTTGGGTACCGTTATTTACTTTCAATTTAAACTAAGCTATGTTGGTCTTATTATTTTTCTCTGTTAAATGGGAGTTCTGGAACTTTTAATGGTTCTGTCAATTTTGTGGATGATGTATTATTGACCCAAATTCAGGTGCTGATAGCAACGTGCAACATGTTAGATGGTTCTGGCCGTCATGGTTGCTTTCATTTTGTGCATAACGTATTTTGTCTCATTCGAGTCATTACATCAAATGATCTGGTCTGAGTTTAGTTTAAGACCAAGGCATATTTGTGAACCTGTTGGTGTCAATGCCTGTCCTCCATACCAAATACATTCTTTCTTGAGAGTTTGGTATGACTGTTTTATTTATGGACAGGAGGTTGTTCGGATCGAAGCTTCCCTCGTGAGACAGTAAAACTGACCCTTTGATCGTGAATCCTTGTCTTATCAAGTTGGGCGAGGACTGATTGTATCAGATCTGGTAATGTTTGTGCCTGACCAAAGCCTGTACTGGTTGCAGGTTTTGGTTTTGCTTTAGGGTTGTCTGATTGTCTCTTGGTCTTATTAGGAGTACTCATGAAGTTCCGCTTTGGGGAAGTGGTTTAATGAAAACAGGGGAAAATTTGGTTGTGTATTACTATTTGGTAGGGTTTTAGAGCAATCAGTTTTCCAGAACAGGTTTTATGAAAATAACGAAGCATTTTAATAAAACTCAACTTCAAAATCACTAGGAAAAGGAGGTGCGTCCAGTTTCCTTATTTGATTTTCTAATTGTTTTTTTTTATTTTCTGTTAAAAAAGACTTCCTTTCCTTTTTCATAGGTTTGCTTGTGAGCATAAAGCATCTGTTCCGTAAGTCCTTTTTTTGGTGGAGCTGGGTTAAAATTTCTTTAAAGCAATAATTTATCTGATGTTTTTAGTGTTGGGAGTTCCTAATGTTATGAAACTAGTTGTTTCTCTTTCTTCTGTCAATTTTGTTAAATGCATAGAGATGCATGGCCTCTTTGGTGCATGGAGTTCTTTGTGATCTTGTTAATTGAATTTACAGCATGGTTAATTTATCAAGGTTTCAGAAATAATCAAGTTCTGTTTACAGATGTTTGAAATGATATTGACATCAGTTAACAATACCTGAGTTGATGACCGATTTGAATGATTAATGAAAACTTGATAGGAGATATTCTAAAAATTTGCATGGAATGTTTAGATAGGATAGGTGTCAGACCCACTGCGCGTGTAGGTCCTCCTTCCTGTTGATGGACAGCATGGAAGTTCTAAGGGCAGCTTCTAACTTTCCCTTCTTGATTTTTTTTTTATTTATTTATACACCAAGAAACATTCTGCAAGGAGCCAAAATAGGGATAGTAATCAGCTGGTCCTAAGGATCTGACATAAATCTGACTTGATCTGACCCGAATCGACCCGTTAGAAAACCAGAAATATCCGACATGAACCGAACAACAGCCATATAAGGCCATACTGCGCTTTGCATCTAGAGGATATCATATCAGGTTAAAAGGTGTGTAACATGCAAACCCTGTACTTCTATGTTATGCCTTATTTGAGAGTTTTAGCAGTTAGACCTTTATTAATTTTCACAACCAAATATAATGAAAAACACGGTGTTTTTTTTTAAATTTTTGCATACTCAAATTTCAAACTGTGGTGCAGTGCGTTAGTGTAGCTGTTCATTATTATTTGATTAGTGGAATTTGATCCTCCAGATTATCCTTGGTAATAAAGTAACAAGAATATTTAATTATTTGCCATTATCATAGATTTTATGATTTACTCATGAATTGCCCATGACTGATTCAAAAACTTTGATGCCTTACAAATTAATGATGCTATATGTTGTTACTGGTGGTCTTGTTTTTGCTACTATTTATGGTTAGTTCTCACCAATTCTATTTTTCTTGTGAAGAAATATAATAGATAGTTCAATAATCAAAGTTTCTTTATTTTTGTTGTTTTTCTAATCTTTGATCACCAGAAATCTTTCCAAACGTGAATTGTCCTCATTAGCTGAACTGTGCCCAAGAGCTCTAGAGTATAGAGATCAAATTGGTTTGGTATTAGAGTATCCATGTCATTCAATTGGAGCACATGTTAAACAACTGATGATCAAAAAGATTGACACAATAGAAGCTTATACATGTTAAACAACTGATAGTTCAAGCAAGCTATATGTCCTAATTAGAGTAGGATAAGTGCAAAGTTTAGACCAAAAAAGGAATCTTATATTCTAGTTGTTCAGTAGATGCAGGGAGACATTCTTGTTGTATCAATATCATCGAATATACTTTATATTATATTTAATGTAGCTTTCTTCTTGAGAACATGATTTTGAATTAAATATTCTGGCAGAACTTTTCCTGCCTGTCTAGCTACTATCTATGCTTTAACTATCATAGCTGGTATCCCAGTAGTTTAGGATACCAGCTATGAGTTTTTTTTAAGAGCTACGACATTGGCATCTCAAATAGAGCATCATGAAATACGAAAATACATGCTCTTCTGAGAAGCATTATCTTCATTCCAGACAACATATTCGGACATTTAAACATATCAACAACTTGCAAGGATAAGAAATCAAACAGTAGGTGAGTTGATGTTTCTCGAACTGGTTGTTGTTGACATTCTTAAATAAATTTCATGTGTTCATGCTTGTGTTGGTACATCCACAGGGATTGTAGGTGAAGAGCCCTCTCTTTCACCCCTTTCACCGACACTGTTATCTGCAAACTTTAAGCTTGCTGAGTGGTAACCTTTCTCTTTCTCATTCTCATTCCATTCAGCTGCATAATATACTTCTTCTGTTGCATTTTACTTAATTTTGTTTATCTTTTTTTTAAAAACTGCAGTTCAATCGGTATTCTAATAGAATGGACAAAAGTTGGATAAATAAGTTAAGATCTAGTACTGAATATTTGGATGGAGTTCAGAATTTCATTAAGTTTGCTTTTGAGAAATCTAATATGAACGGAAAGATTTTATGTCCATGTCAAAAATGTGTAAATGGTTCTGCTCTTGATCCAAAAATTGTTGAAGAACATTTGGTATGGAATGGTTTTCTAAAGGGTTATACTGAATGGGTACTCCATGGAGAGTTCATACCTTCATGTAACCAACCCTCCGATCTAGAAGACACCTTCAATTTTGGATGTAGTGTCACGGAACAAAATTCTGTAGAAGAAGATGATATAAGGGGCCTACTTAGAGATGCTCTTGGACATAATATCAGAACTGTAGGAGAAGATGAGCGTGCAGTTATTGATCAGTCCATGCATGTTGAGGAATCTATACATGCTGATGACACAGCTTATTATGATAACTTGGTGAAAGATTGTGATCAAGAACTGTATCCGGGTTGTAAGAATTTTACGAAGATTTCTTTTCTTCTGCATTTATTACATTTGAAATATTTGAATGGGTGGTCCAGCAAGTCTTTTACCATGCTTCTTCAATTATTAAAGGATGCATTTCCGGAAGGTGTTACTCTGCCATCATCTTCATATGAAGCCAAAAAACTGATAAAAGAGTTGGACCTTGGATATGAGAAGATACACAGTTGTCCGAATGACTGCATTTTATATCGTGGTGAAAATAGGAACCAAGAGTCGTGCCGAATATGTGGAACCCCACGATGGGGAAAACATAAAGATGACGAGAATGATTCGTTGACTGAAGTGGATGCTGAACCGACTAAGAAAAAACCGGCTAAAATTTTGAGGTATTTTCCTCTTATACCAAGATTGAAAAGGATGTTTGCATCACCGAAGACGGCTTCCTCGATGAGATGGCATGACGAAGGTCGTACAAAGGATGGAATGTTACGACACCCAGCGGATAGTCCCGCATGGAAAGCATTTGATGATAGGCATCCCGAATTTGCTTCTGATGCTCGCAGTGTCAGACTGGGTTTGGCGACTGATGGGTTTAATCCCTTTCGAACTATGAGTTCTACATACAGCACTTGGCCGGTTGTTTTGGTTCCATATAATTTACCTCCATGGATGTGTATGAAACAGTCTTCACTCATTTTGTCAATGGTTATTCCAGGTGATAAGGGCCCAGGTAATGATATTGATGTTTTTTTGCAGCCTTTAATAGAGGAATTGAAACAGTTATGGGAGGGTATTGATGCATTCGATGCTTTTACTGGTCAAACATTCAAATTGCGTGCAGCTCTTATATGGACTATTAATGATTTTCCTGCATATGCTAATTTATCCGGTTGGAGCACTAAGGGGCGTATTGCATGTCCTTCTTGTGGAGATTCAACCCATTCATATTGGTTAAAAAATGGAGGAAAGTTCTGTTATATGGGCCATCGTCGATGGTTAGAACCAAACCATCCATTTCGATTTCAGAATGATCTGTTTGATAGTACCACAGAGTTGCGTTCTGCCCCTATTCCACCAACTGGTACCGAAGTTCTTAGACAAATGCATGGCACAAATTACATACCTGGTAAGGTCTCCAAATGTTTAAAGAAGAGGGGAAGGGAGGATGTTGGTAGCTCATTAAATGAAGGGTTAATATCAGAGATTTTAGAGGATGCTAACTTTTTTGAGAATGATGACAATGCATATGGACAGGAAAATGATGATGACACATTGGTTGCTTCTACACAGAAACAGTTATGGAAAAAAAGGAGTATTTTTTTTGATTTACCTTATTGGGAGTATAATCTTCTTCGACATAATCTTGATGTCATGCACATAGAAAAGAATGTTTGTGATAACTTGATTGGAACATTGTTAAATCTTGATGGAAAGACTAAAGACAACTTGAAAGCGCGTCTTGATTTGAAAGATATGGGCATACGACAAGAGCTTCATCCGACAGAGCTTGCCAATGATAAATTTTATATACCTCCTGCATGTTATACAATGTCTACTCAAGAGAAAGATCTTTTTCTAACAGTTCTGAAAAATTTGAAGGTTCCTGATGGGTACTCATCGAATATTTCACGATGCGTAAATCTCAAAGAGCGAAAACTTTCAAATCTTAAAAGTCACGATTGTCACATTTTGATGCAAGATATCTTTCCATTGGCTTTAAGATCGTCAACACCGAAACAAGTTTTTGCAATTGTTTCTCAATTGTCATCATTCTTTAAGGCATTATGTTCCAAAGTTCTTGATCCTAAGGAGCTTGATCAATTGGAGACTAATGTTGCACTTACACTATGCCATATGGAAAAGATCTTTCCTCCTGGATTTTTTACTATTATGGTTCATCTACTCATTCACCTAGCGGCGGAAGCTAAACTTGGAGGACCGGTTCACTACCGATGGATGTATCCTATTGAGAGGTGATTTTTCTAAACTCTAATGTCCATATTTAATAATCAGTTTGATTTTGATATTTATTTTAAAAATTTATTGTTGAAGGTTTCTTATGCGCTTAAAAGATTATGTACGCAATCGAGCCTATCCCGAGGGCTCGATTGCTGAAGGATATATTGCTGAGGAGTGTTTGACATTTTGTTCGAGATATCTTGAAGGTGTTGAAACGGTTTTCAATCGACCTCAAAGGAATTGTGATATCATAGAGAATGCAGATGTTTACAAGTTCTCATCTGGCGGAAGAGTTTTGGGAAAAGTTGAAAGTATTGTTCTTGACCAGAAATCGTTGGCACAGGCACATCGCTATGTCTTACTTCATAGTGATATAATATCCGAGTCTCGCAGGTTAGTACGGTTAATTGAAATCTAAATTTACTGTCATGTCAGGAGAATGTAATATTGGTGATGACCCAAAGATTGATTCATAGATTGATTTTGATGATCACAAAACCTTGAAGTATAGATACTAATGTTTATGTTGCAAGGAGAAAGATATTTATTTTGCAAGGAACATAGCAAGTTGGGAGAACACAAGAAGGCCTCCAAAGCTCTCAAGTTGGAAGAAAGCTACAATTTATTGGCCCAAGCTTAAAGTTCAAAGGATTCAAATTGGAGGAGTAAAATCAAAAGAAAAATTCAAAAGAACAGTCTTCGAGTCGACTCCAGTGGAATTCGAGTCGACTCCGGAGAAGTATGAGTCGACTCCGGAGAAGTATGAGTCGACTCCTAGGAGTCACAGGCAGAAAAGTCAGAGAGCAGTTTTCGGGTCTGAGATTCGAGTCGACTCCAGTGGAACGCGAGTCGACTCCGATGGTTGGTAGGTCGACTCCAAAGAAAGCAAGAGTCGACTCTCAGCGGAACACAAGGAAAAAGTCAGAGAGCATTTTTGGGACTCTGAGATTCGAGTCGACTCCCGCATTGCACGAGTCGACTCCGAGACTCCGCGACCATCAACAGACAGAAAACCAAGTTACTGCCTCTGAGATTCGAGTCGACTCCCAGACAGCTCGAGTCGACTCCAAGACAGCTTCACATCAAAAAGGCAGAAGACCAAGTTTCGCAAACTGAGAGCCGAGTCGACTCCAAGGAAGTTCGAGTCGACTCCAAGACTGGACGAGCCAAAAGACAGAGGATCGGGAGTTCGGGCTCTGAGATTCGAGTCGACTCCCAGGACAGTCGAGTCGACTCGAGAGGACAAAATTCAAAATTGGATTCACGGACTTTAGTGGATGAGCCGACTCCGAAATTGCCAAGTCAGCTCCAGAAGTTGGCGAGTCGACTCCGGGTTAAGACGAGTCAACTCCCAGTCGAGGATGCACCATAATTCAAATTTGGAACAGTGGCCGAGTCGTCTCCAGTAAAGCAAGAGTCGACTCCTGCAACAGGCGAGTCGACTCCTGCAACAGGCGAGTCGACTCCTGATCGCGCGAGTCGACTCCGATCCCAACGGTAATATTGTCAGGAAGTGCAGACTGTGTCCAACGGCTCTATTTTTGTCTCTAACGGCTAGATTCTTGTTTCCACGCCATCTAAAGCTATAAAAACAAGAGGAGAGCTAGGGGAGAAGGCATGGAAGTGGGAGAGATCATTTAGGAAAGAGATTCCAAAGAGATTACAAGGGAAATCTCCCATAAGCACAAAAGGGCCATTCAAAGTGAAATAGAGAGAAGAAGAGCATCTAAGAGAATCCCAAAGCTTCCTCTCCATCCGTGTGCTGCCTCAGTGATCCTCTACCTCGTGCCAAATCAAAAGAGGGTCAAGTAAAGAAGAAGCCGAGCTCCTCCATCTTCAAAACTCGTTTGAGGGCTTCTCTTTACTCTATTTGTTTATATTGTCATATCTGCTTGTTTAAGAAGCTTTGATTTGTTTTTATTCTTTGTTTTAATATCTTGTAACTTGATTCAATCAAGGGATTGAATCAAGGGGTTAAAGGTTTGTTGGTGAGCCAAAGGGAAAACCAATGGTGTAAGGTTTGTTGGTGAGCCAAAGGGAAAACCAACGGGATTAAGGTTTGTTGGTGAGCCAAAGGGAAAACCAACGGGGTTTAGGTTTGTTGGTGAGCCGAGGGTAAAACCAACGTGTAAGGGTTTGATTGTGAGCCCGGGAAAACAATCGGGGTTGGTTCTAGTCGGTGAGCCTGGGAAAACCGACCGAGTTCGTTGTGCGCTCGTAAAAACAACAAGTTGGGTTGTGAGCTTGTAAAACAACCGGCTGTAATCGGTAGGATTATACTGAAATTCCCAAGAGGTCTTGGGGAGTGGATGTAGGTGCTGGGGTGCACCGAACCACTATATGTCCTGTGTGTTTGTAATGCCTCTAGTTATTGTTTAACTAACACACTTACTTACTTAGATAAATTGCTTGCTTAATTCTTATCCGCACATCCTTTAGTTGCAAGCATATTTAATCAAGTCGAAGTCTATACATCAAACCCTTGCTAAGTTTAACTTTCACTGTGCATCTATACAACTTAGCATAGTTAATTAAAAAGTTTTAGAAGTAGCATAAAAGTTTTGAAAGACCCAATTCACCCCCCCTCTTGGCTTGTATCTACTGGGCAACAAGTGGTATCAGAGCAGGTGCTCTAAGTTTAATTATTGATCTCACGATCAAAAGCCAAAGATCATGACAAGTCAAATAGATAGTTTTCTAGGAGAAGGACAATCAATTGATACACCTCCACTATTTAATGGCATAAACTATACACATTGGAAAATACGCATGCGCATTTTTATTCAATCACAAAACTATTATTTATGGAAAATCATAACAAATGATCTTCACACACTCTCACAAACTATTAATGAAAAGGACTTAGCACAATTGAACGCTAATGCTATGAACATGTTATATTGTGCTATTCAAGAAACGAAGTTTAATGAAATTTCTGCATGCTTATCTGCTTAAGGAGATCTGGGATACTTTAGAAAATATTTATGATAAATCTCAGACTAGCTCACATGTGCTTCAAATATATACTAACAATGAGACTGCAGAAAAGGGTGTTGAATCTCCCTCAGTCGAGTCGACTCCAAGTATCTCAGAGTCGACTCTCAAGTTCACCAAGTCGACTCCAATAAGGTCCGAGTCGACTCCGAGGCAAATCAGCTTCCTAAAGACAAAGAAGAAAAGGAAGCAAGAAGAAAGGAAGAAAGAGATAAAAAGGAAGAAAGCCTTGACCAAGAAAGAGTCAAGCCAGAAAATAAAAGTTAGGAGCGACAATGATGATATTAGCTCCAAGAAACTACAAGAGGTAACTGACTTGTGCTTTATGGCACAAGAAGATAAGGTAAAAACTGAATCTACTCTTACATCAAATAATTTTCAAGAAGAATTTTCTTATGATGAATTATTAAATGCTTTTCATGATTTGTATGGTGAATGTAGAAAATTAGCTGTAAAGAATAAAAATCTTAAGAAACTAAATCTGAAAATTTCAAAAGAAAGAAATTCTAATGATGAAATACAAGAGAAACTAAATTCTGAAAATGAATGCTTAAGGTCATTTTCAGAAGAATTGATTCAGAAAAATCATAGCTTAATTAAAGAAAATCAAAACTTAAGCGAAGAAATTAATCAATTAAAATCTTGCATTAACAAATTCACCGTAAGCTCATAAAGATTAAAAATGATGTTTGAAAGCCAACATGCTGATTTTGATAAATCAAAATTTAGCTTGACTCCTTCACTTAGCCATAAATCTCTAGAGAAAAAGGTTATCAATTTACCAAGCAAACCATTAAATAAGATAACTTATTTCAAAAATGAAAAGGATGGGAATAACAACTTTACCTATCGTTCTAGTATAATTAAATCAAATGGTAAAGTTATTACTATTAAACAGATATGGGTTCCAAAAGGAACCATATGTCCTAACTCTCAAGGACTCAAGCAAGCTTGGGTACCCAAAATGAGAAAATGAGGATGTACACATAGGTGTACCAAGGTACCCATGGAACATAAAGAAACTTAAAAAGTTATTAACAAAAAAATAATAATGAAATCAGTAATTCTTGCATCTCATCATTATTTGTGCTTTAGTATTTGATATGATTTGCTAGTAGTGATCAATTTTGTGATATAGAAAATACTTTTGGAAATATAATCAAATCATTTCATTTTACTCACTAGTGGATAAGGTGCTAAATGATTAATCAACTTATTAAGAATAACTCTATGAATTCTCTATATGCTTGGTTGAGAGTTTTTATCTATGGCATTATTGTTTATTGATCATAGATATGATAATGTGTACTTGGTATGCTTTTGAATATATGCACTATGAATACCAAGATTAAAGAAACCATATTTGGCATATGAAATCAGCTCATGCTAGTATGTACTTAATCTCAAAAGACCTTGCCATAGGCTTACTTAGATTATCCTCTTAAAGGTCAAAGTTTTACTATGCATGCTAACTAAGGAAACAAACAAAAATAATTTCTAAATCTAGAGATGTTGTTTCCAACACTAATTTTTTCAAAAGCTTACATTAGCCTTGTTCTTGGCACTCAAATTAAAATATTTTCTGCATTGGCACAAACTCACAAGAAGCGATCAAATGGTAAAGGTTTGCAAACTATGAAATCATGGCATAGTGATTGAAAACCAATTTTGTGTTAAGTTGTGCACAGAAAAATAATATTTTCAGCACCAAGGACACCTTAAGTAAAATAGAATTAATAGAATTCTTGAAGAAATGAAAAAGACAATTGTGTATGATAGTCATCTACTTAAATGATTTTTTTTAAAAAAAAAACTATCATCACTGCTTGTCATACATATGATTTCTATTAGATCTATTTTTGATGAAAACTCCCTTTGATCTTCTGAAAAATGGAAAATGAACCATTGCATATCTTTCATATTTTTCAGTCGTACATGTTATGCTTGATATGTTCTTATGAAAAATAATGCCAAATCTGATAGAGATATGTCTATCCTTGGATATCATTCATCAAGCAATGCATATAGAATATTCAATGAAAAGATTTTAGTTACAAAAATATCAAGTCGTCTTATTCTCTATGAGACTAATGATTTATTGTCAAGATACTAAGATCAAATTATATATGGTTAATCTTTTACATATAACAATCTGAAAACTTGTTAATAATTATTACAAAATTGAGTTTTTCAGAAATGCACTTAATGAAGAAAAATTGATAACTACTAAAAGACTGAATCAAGAAAAGATGAAATAGATCTTGATTCTTTTATGATTAAAAGTAAAGATCACCACTATCATTTGCTTGACTCATGAGCTTTATATTCTGTCAAATGAATGTGTAGAATTCACTCCTATGTGGTTATTTCATTAAAAAGTAGATCTATGTTAAATAACCACCATATTTAAAAATTACACATTACATATATGATAAAGCAATATGTGATTTAAAACAAGCATCAAAAGCTTGATATATAAAAGCTTAGGTAACCTTGTTGATAGAAAGTAATAGTGATAAATCTATGCATCAAAAAGAAGAATCTATGATATCTTGCTTGCTCATAGCACACATTGATGGCATCATTTTTGTTCTACCAATGAAAATTTATATGAATAGTTATATTGCAAGGTGAGTTTGAAATATGATGAATGAATTAACATCTTCTCTCAAACTCCAAATTAAGACAAACAGGAAAGGGGATCTTCATTGACCAACGTTAGTCCACAAGAAAACTCTTATAGAAGATTGGCGTGAAGAAGATTACTTGAGAATAACAAAAAGAGAGAGAGATAAAGAAAAGAAAATGGACATTGTTCAAGAGATGAAAAATCTGAGCAAAGGCAAGTACTTCAATCTTAAGGAAAAGCAAAACAAGCATAATATATTCGGCACATTTGGAAGGGATAAAATCTATAATTAATTACACTCAAACAGGGAGAGTTTGAAGTAAACATTTTAACCTTTCTATATTGCTCATCATAGGGATGGTGCCAATGGGGAGGCTAGTGGTAGTACCCGGCACTATTTGACCCAACTATTCGGTGTAGGGCATATTAGGGACGGCACAAGAGGGAGGCTAGTGGTAGTACCTCGTGCCCCTTCCCAACTCCACCGGATAGGGAGCAAATAGAGTATAGAGCTTAAGAAAGTTAAAAGAAAGACAAAGTAAATGAAAGTATACAAGAAAGAATCAATTCAAATTTTTAGTCACATGGAAACACACTTTAAGGATGAAATCAGTGCAAAATTATATTTAAATAGGGGGAGTTTATTTGAAAAGAATTGATTTTGATACTTGACATGCTTGTTCTTAATATTTTAATGTATGACTTAACACACACTATATTTTGCATGTGGCATGATATTTTAAATTATGGGTTCTCAATATCTTTTGTAGTACCCCATACTTGGACAATTTGATTGAATGTTTGAAATGCTACATAACATCTTTTGTTTGGTTTTATTGAAAAGAAAATTCAGATTTGTTATTCACAATCATCGTTAAAATCTGAAAGTTAAATAAATCTGTAAAAAAAAAAGGAGAAGAGAAGGATATCTCTATTTAGGCACAATGAATTGAGTTTGTCTTATCCATCAACTTGCTTAACTTTGGTATATAATGTGCTAACTCATACCAAAATTCAACATAAATACAAATATTCTGAATATGCTTGAAATATGTGTTTTCAATCGTAATGATTTAAGATAAGCTACAATGTGGAAGATCCATATCTCAAATTATGACTTTGAAAGCCTCTTTTGAAAATCTTTATGAAATTCAGAATCTGATTTCGTATAAAAGCTTAAACTCAATATGATTTCTAAATAAAATCTTAATTTAAGAAAAACAGAATTAATTTTGATGCCTTGGTTGATTGCTCCGATACGCATCCGAAACATATCTTTTCTTATCGTTAAAATGTACTAATATTGGTCCAAATGATGTGTCTTTCGATGATCTTGATTGCAAACAAAAATTTCTAAATATATGATCTTATTTTGATATTAAAAAGATTTATTGTGTTTCATGAATACATTGGTGAAAAACTATGATTAAGAAATTGAGTTCTATAAATATATATACCTCAATGATCATCTATATGTTTTTCTCTCCTACATTCTTAAAGATTTCCATCAGAATATCAATAGAGTGAATGATCTTAAAACTAGAAATATTTCAGTTCACTCAAATGACTCTAAAAGAAAGAAAATGTAAATGCTTTTGAAAGAAATTGAGCATCAATTGAATACTTTTATACATTTTCTCTAAGATTAGGAGAAAGCATAACTTGTTCTTAAAGGATTAGAAAGAGTGATTACTATAAATTCTGAATAATTCTAGATCACTCTACATTCTTGATATTACAGAATTTTAGTGTTATTCACGTTTATCACTAAAATCTGAAATTCAACAATTTAAAATGATTAAAGAAGAATGCATCTTTTGAGGGGGAGCTTTAGATATTCAGTATCCTATCCCAAAGACACTTTATTTTGATGTATACCTTGATTTTTATGGATTGATTTTGATGAACCTCCTTATATTACAATACTTGCTTTAATTATAAGTTTATACCTTGAGATGAGTTCTATAAAGGTTGTCTTGTCTCAAACCTTGAGTCTCATGAAGATAAGCTGAAATATATTTTTTGAGATTGACAATCTTATTGAACATTATCTTAGGATTCTAAACTCTTAAATGGAATGATCAATTGAGGGGGAGAAAGAAAATTTCAGAAGGAGAGGTCTTATGGAACTTAATTACATAAATCTATAGGAGAGGGAAAGAATACTAAATGAAAAGTGATCCTAATACTCTCCAATATGTATCATCTGAAATTTAAATCTGAAAATCTTTATGATACACCTTGAGGCGTGTTATTTGGTTAGTATATCTTATGCATCACTCATGAACCAAATTACAAATCTTAAGAGCCTCTAATTTAATAAAACAGGGGGAGAACAATGTATTAAATTTTCTTGAGTATCTCTTAGAAAATCTATTTTGAACCTCACTAATGAGTTTTAATTGGCTTACTCTTTAGAACTTCTATTTTGTGCCAATTCATTATTTTATGTATCAAATTATGCTTATTTTCTAAAGGAATAAAAGAAAGTCTTTAAAAGAGCTCAAAGATGTATCAAAAATTGCATAAACTCATATTTTGGTATTTGTGCCCCAATGCTCTTATTATCATATAAGAACTTTGAAGTCATTAAGAATTAATGATCCAACATGATGATATGTTTTTCCAAATATATAAGTTTTGATCTTTTACTCTGAAAATTAATTAAATTGCTCTCATGTTGATAAAATACTTAATAGATTGGGCAAAAGGTCTTAAATGAACAAGCTTTCGTACTTAGTGAAGAGAGGTTAGATTTCCACTCATATTTTTTCTTGAATATCATTTGTGGTACTTCTTGAATTAACCTAAGGAAGATTCCACCTACACTTGATTAGAAAACTATCTGTGGTATCAAATTAAAAAACCTCTTGAATTCACACTCGATGTGTTCTGCTCTGATCTTTGTACTTAATGTTTCACTATCTTTTTGATGTTGTCAAAAAGGGGGAGAAATATCTAAGTATATGCTATATACTCAGAATGCTTTATTACTTTGAAGTGAATATAAATCAGCTTAAAATTTAAATATGTTGATTGTGTTAAGCTGATTAAATCTAAAGCATTATCATGAAGTATGTTTTTTTTTAAATATATATGTTTTCTACTTCATGCAACTTAGCTATGTATTACTTCTAGAAAACAATATCTTTTATATTGCATATACTCCAAGTTTTGTCATCATCAAAAAGGGGGAGATTGATGACCCAAAGATTGATTCATAGATTGATTTTGATGATCACAAAACCTTGAAGTATAGATACTAATGTTTATGTTGCAAGGAGAAAGATATTTATTTTGCAAGGAACATAGCAAGTTGGGAGAACACAAGAAGGCCTCCAAAGCTCTCAAGTTGGAAGAAAGCTACAATTTATTGGCCCAAGCTTAAAGTTCAAAGGATTCAAATTGGAGGAGTAAAATCAAAAGAAAAATTCAAAAGAACAGTCTTCGAGTCGACTCCAGTGGAATTCGAGTCGACTCCAGAGAAGTATGAGTCGACTCCGGAGAAGTATGAGTCGACTCCTAGGAGTCACAGGCAGAAAAGTCAGAGCAGTTTTCGGGTCTGAGATTCGAGTCGACTCCAGTGGAACGCGAGTCGACTCCGATGGTTGGTAGGTCGACTCCAAAGAAAGCAAGAGTCGACTCTCAGCGGAACACAAGGAAAAAGTCAGAGAGCATTTTTGGGACTCTGAGATTCGAGTCGACTCCCGCATTGCACGAGTCGACTCCGAGACTCCGCGACCATCAACAGACAGAAAACCAAGTTACTGCCTCTGAGATTCGAGTCGACTCCCAGACAGCTCGAGTCGACTCCAAGACAGCTTCACATCAAAAAGGCAGAAGACCAAGTTTCGCAAACTGAGAGCCGAGTCGACTCCAAGGAAGTTCGAGTCGACTCCAAGACTGGACGAGCCAAAAGACAGAGGATCGGGAGTTCGGGCTCTGAGATTCGAGTCGACTCCCAGGACAGTCGAGTCGACTCGAGAGGACAAAATTCAAAATTGGATCCACGGACTTCAGTGGATGAGCCGACTCCGAAATTGCCAAGTCAGCTCCAGAAGTTAGCGAGTCGACTCCGGGTTAAGACGAGTCGACTCCCAGTCGAGGATGCACCATAATTCAAATTTGGAACAGTGGCCGAGTCGTCTCCAGTAAAGCACGAGTCGACTCCTGCAACAGGCGAGTCGACTCCTGATCGCGCGAGTCGACTCCGATCCCAACGGTAATATTGTCAGGAAGTGCAGACTGTGTCCAACGGCTCTATTTTTGTCTCTAACGGCTAGATTCTTGTTTCCACGCCATCTAAAGCTATAAAAACAAGAGGAGAGCTAGGGGAGAAGGCATGGAAGTGGGAGAGATCATTTAGGAAAGAGATTCCAAAGAGATTACAAGGGAAATCTCCCATAAGCACAAAAGGGCCATTCAAAGTGAAATAGAGAGAAGAAGAGCATCCAAGAGAATCCCAAAGCTTCCTCTCCATCCGTGTGCTGCCTCAGTGATCCTCTACCTCGTGCCAAATCAGAAGAGGGTCAAGTAAAGAAGAAGCCGAGCTCCTCCATCTTCAAAACTCGTTTGAGGGCTTCTCTTTACTCTATTTGTTTATATTGTCATATCTGCTTGTTTAAGAAGCTTTGATTTGTTTTTATTCTTTGTTCTAATATCTTGTAACTTGATTCAATCAAGGGATTGAATCAAGGGGTTAAAGGTTTGTTGGTGAGCCAAAGGGAAAACCAACGGTGTAAGGTTTGTTGGTGAGCCAAAGGGAAAACCAACGGGATTAAGGTTTGTTGGTGAGCCAAAGGGAAAACCAACGGGGTTTAGGTTTGTTGGTGAGCCGAGGGTAAAACCAACGTGTAAGGGTTTGATTGTGAGCCCGGAAAAACAATCGGGGTTGGTTCTAGTCGGTGAGCCTGGAAAAAACCGACCGAGTTCGTTGTGCGCTCGTAAAAACAACAAGTTGGGTTGTGAGCTTGTAAAACAACCGGCTGTAATCGGTAGGATTATAGTGAAATTCCCAAGAGGTCTTGGGGAGTGGATGTAGGTGCTGGGGTGCACCGAACCACTATATGTCCTGTGTGTTTGTAATGCCTCTAGTTATTGTTTAACTAACACACTTACTTACTTAGATAAATTGCTTGCTTAATTCTTATGCGCACATCCTTTAGTTGCAAGCATATTTAATCAAGTCGAAGTCTATACATCAAACCCTTGCTAAGTTTAACTTTCACTGTGCATCTATACAACTTAGCATAGTTAATCAAAAAGTTTTAGAAGTAGCATAAAAGTTTTGAAAGACCCAATTCACCCCCCCTCTTGGCTTGTATCTACTGGGCAACAATTGGTATTTAATTAAAGATAACCTTGATCGTGCAGAGAATTTTTAATAGCTCAGCGAAGTCTCAACCATAACATTCGTCCTACACCAAGGATTGAGCAACGATGGTTGGTTGAGTTATTTCCAGAATGGCTTTTCAAACAGGATAGATGTCTAATATATTAAGCTTTTTTTTAATTTTATAGAGAGAAATTAATCATTACTTCTATAATTCTTTATAGGTACTAATGATGATGGAGAGGAATTGTTCCGAGGAGTTAATAGTCATTGCTCGAGGTCCGAATAATATTGTCAACAGATATGGTGGGTTCATTAAAAATGGTTTTAAATTTCATCCTAAAGAGCATGAGAAATTTAGAAAAACCCAAAATAGTGGGGTTATGGTTGAGGCGGATGGAAAAAATTATTATGGTGCTCTAACAGATATTTATGAGCTGGATTATTATGGAAATTTTAAGGTAGTATTATTTCGATGTGATTGGGTGGATATAAACT
This sequence comes from Phoenix dactylifera, assembly GCF_009389715.1. Lineage (NCBI taxonomy): Eukaryota > Viridiplantae > Streptophyta > Magnoliopsida > Arecales > Arecaceae > Phoenix > Phoenix dactylifera. The sequence goes on from NW_024068565.1 coordinate 60,124, forward strand.
CACCTAGAGGTTTGAGGCAAGACATAAATGGATTCACACTTGTAAATTTTTCAAGGTTGATACATACAGGTGTGCTATTGAAAGATGATCCATTTGTTTTTTCATCTCAAGCTCGACAAGTATTTTTTGTGCAAGACTCAAAAGATAAAAATTGGTCTCTTGTTATTAAGACGAAACCTAGGGACTTGTATGATATGGGAAAAAGGTTGCAAGAGGAGGACGATGATAGTTATACTCAGTGTATGCCTTATAATATTGTGCCAACTGATGAAGTAAATGCGCCAATGAGTTTGATCAGGATGGATGTTGAATGAGAATGTAGTTTCATAATGGTAAGTACAATTTATCATTTAACCAAGTATTATATTCTTTTTTATTTGCCCTTTATTTAGTATAAATTTATTATTTAACCAAATATTGATTCTTTTTTGTGCATTCCAGGTAACAATATGCCCCGAGGAAGACGATTTAGAGATGTGGAGTTCCAGCATTCTCAGGTGGGATCTACTTCTGAGCAGTCCCTGCAGTCCCAGCAGCCATGTGAGCACCAGCAGCACGAGTCAGGATCTCAGCACGAGCCTCCTGCTGATTGTCCGGAGGATGAGCTCCGGATCCAGGATAATTCGATTTAAAGTTCATATTTTATGTTCATATTTGTCTTCAACTTTTTAAGACTTTTTAATTTTAATAGATGGACAAGGGACGGTGAGGACGAGACGGGGACCCACTCAAGCAAAGGATGTGTGGAAGCTTCCTCCGGGTGAGAAGATCATCATCCGATGCAACGAATTGGGGCAGCCCATCAATAGAGCTGGAAGTCTACTATCAAGCTTTTTAGGATCGGTTGCACGCAAGGGTCAGCTGTGTCCACTCAACTATACGAAGTGGAATGACATGCTTCCTTCGTATAAGGTTGAGCTTCTTAGACTTATACAGATAATGAATTGAATTTATTCTTTTTAATTCGACACCTCCTGTATATTAATTTGCTTAGTATCATAATTTTATTTTAGATGTTTAATATTATTATAACATTCTGAATCTTGTTGTAGGATAAGTTTGTACTCCCTCCAGAGAGCCATGATTGGGTGCTAAAGTCCCTCAATCGCAAATGGAAAGAATATAAAGCAAAATTGAAGACGGACTTCAAGCACGAGGGTATGACAGAGGAGGAGGTTGCTCGTGTGACTCCTCCTGATGTATACCCTCAGCAGTGGAGGGAGCTTGTTCACTACTGGTTTTCTGAAAGAGGACAGGTCACGTATATTGTTTCAATATTTTATATTATATTTATTATTAATATAGATTGCGAATATATACATTGAATCATATTATACTGTGTGCTTTTATTTTGGCAGACATATTCTAATATTGGCAGAGCTGCACGAGCATCTCAAGCAGTTCCTCATACTTCAGGCTCGAAGAGTTATGCGAGACGTAGAAATAAATTTGTAAGTTCTTTTGAAACTATTTGATATTTTACTAACATATAGCACGTATCATGATATATAGTTTGCCAATATACTTTCCGTATGTGTAGATGGTAGAGCATGGAAGGGAGCCTGGTGAGGTAGAGTTTTATAAGATGACCCACACTCACCGAGATGGCAGCTTTGTCCGGGACGAGTCGAGAGATATAGTTGTATGTATTCATTTTTTATTTGTTCAGAATTTTCTTATTAATTTTACTTCTTTTAAAATATTAATGTGACTGTTTTTTTTCTTGAGAGAGATATAGAAAAGAGCTACAACTCTTATTTCAGAGCACGTCGGGGAGTCATCATCATCCGACACGGCCAGTCGCGTCGAGGCTCAGGTCTATGCTGAATTGATGGGCCCAGAACGCTTTGGTCGCGTGAGGGGTTACGGTGTCGGAGTTACCCCCACTCAGCTGTCTGCAGTGAGCCGATATACCCAAGATGCCAGACAAGGTACTAGCACTGCAGAGGTAAGTAGTTTGAAGACAGAGATGGCACAGATAAAGCAGTCATATGAGACAAGGATAGAGGAGATGAGGCAGAGTCATATGACTGATATGGCGGAGTTGAAGCAAAGCCAAGAGTTGAAGATACAATCTTTGCAGGACCAGCTTGACCATATTTCATCCTTTTTGCAGAGATTTGCTCCTCCGGTACATAACTAAATCTATTTGAATATTTTATGTAATTATAATGTATTCTTGTATGAGCGTGATGACTTTCGTATTTTTAGTTTCTAAAATATTTTTTTTTCTTGTAGGTTGATGATACTTCATCTACTCGTAGAGATGATGATGCCGACCCTTGATACATATTGTAGATTGTGTACTTAGGAATTTGACTTGTATGCTTTAAGAATGTTTTTGAAGTACAATGTAATCAAATATGATAATATGAATATTTTGAATGAAAGGTTCTTGTTTGTGAAATTAGTATGTTCTTCAAATATGAACTACTTTATCTACTTCACCTTATCTTACTTGGGGAATGGCTCTATGTTGACTTGACAGGAACATGGTTTCAGGACAGGCAGTCTGGCTGGACAACTTGACTCCCACGAACTAGATGAGGTAACTGGAATACATCTTCTTCATGCAAGTAAACTGTTCATTCTATTTATCCACGGCTTGATAAGATACTTTTTCTTTCATATAAGGTTTAATCACATTACTCTAATATAGGGTTTTTCTATTTATCCACGGCTGGATAATTGGTCGTATAAGGTTTGAATGTGGAGCATGTATGTGGAATTCTTCTTTCTTTCATATTTATGTACGAAATAAATATTGATACCAATTGACAACCTAATGATTCTCTGACTGCTGTTTGTAATTTCTCATGTCTGATGTAGTGCTGTAAGTTTAATCACATTACTCTAATATAGGGTTTTTCTATTTATTTTATGTTGTAGTATATATTCTGCTCAATTGCCTCATTGAATCCAATCTTGCAGATACTTATAAAGTTGGAAGATAACAGATTAACCGAAACTGTAGGGATACCTGTTGAGGAAGATAAAGGTTCATTTCGCCTTACTGCATGCGTATCATCACAGGTATAATTGTAAGACTTGGATCACTATTGTTGACATGAGTTTCTCTATTGCTGCTGCTGCTGTTGTTATTTCCCATGGAAAATACTGCTTCTGCTTGCATACATATCATGTGCGGTGCTTTGTGAATGTAGGTATTGGCTATAGAGGAGCTCTTCAGACATAGGGTGACAAATGTTGTCTTCATGGGCATGGGTGAACCAATGTTGAATCTGAAGTCAGTTTTGGAAGCACATAGGTGCTTGAATAAGGTTCTAAATTATTTTCCATTAAATATCTCTGGCGAAAATACGATGTAATTAGAACCTGGATCTTGAATTAAAAGTATGATTTAGATTCTTTATCTGTTTGACATTGCGACAAAAAAAAATAATCTGATATATGTGTGATTATTGCTTGGTTTTACAAACAGTATCCCAATTGCCAACAAAAAAAAGATGCTAATAATTTTTTTTTCACTGATAACTTTGCTAGAGAAAATAATGACCTATAGTGTTGCATTTGCAATATATATTATTCTTATGCATTTTTATATTTTCTATTAGTTTTGTATAGCATATACACTGTAATGCATCCCTTGACGTCCTTTTTTTAATGACTAAACTTGAATCCTGCCTTATTTAAATTTTCATGTCATAGCGGCATGACTTTCCCAGTGCATATAGTGGAATATTCATATTATACTGGTGCTTACAGTATCCAGGACAGTTGCATTCGATTCTCTTCTCTTGTTTGCTTTTATACTGGTGCGAACAACTCTTAGCTATCACATGAGGCTATTATCAAGTGCCATTAGGTAACTCTGTCTGTCAGGCAGGGCCTGCACCAATCTAAGTTACCTCAGTCTAGCATTATCTTGCCCAGTGAGCTTTATCTGGATTTCAGCTCTATCTTCACGAATTTAAGTTTTTGTGTTCCTCCTGCTGATGTGTAGTTTTTTTTGGCTTTTATGGGGCTCAAGCATACATGCTCCAAACCAGGAACTTCGAAAAATGTTTGTTCCCAGTGCAAAGTCTTACCCCTTAGATGCGTTAATGGATGACTGCAAGGACTATTTCCTCCAAACTGGACGCAGAGTAACCTTTGAGTATACACTTTTAGGTAGTTGACCAGAATTTAACTTGTACCTTGTTTGATATTTTGTTTAGTAGTATGAATTTTGATGTGCTAACCATTTCTTTTCAAATCATGGATATGGGCAGCTGGTCTCAATGATAGAATAGAGCATGCAGTAGAACTTGCAGAAATGCTTCATTCGTGCGGTCGGGGTTATCATGTGAACCTGATACCTTTCAATCCTATAGAAGGTTCTGAATACCGAAGGCCATATAAGAAAGCGGTATCAACTTGATGGATTACACATTCAATTCTGTTTTTTGGTTCCTAATAGAGCAAGCAGCAGAGCTTGGTTGACTGGGCTCGCCCCAAGCTTAATGACAATATTGTAGAGATGATGATGCCGACCCTTGATACATATTGTAGATTGTGTACTTAGGAATTTGACTTGTATGTTTTTAGAATGTTTTTGAAGTACAATGTAATCAAATATGATAATATGAATGCAATCAAAGTTCTTGTTTGTGACTCATATTTTGTTATATATGTGATTCAGTGTATTTGTTTCTATTGTTTTGTAAGAATTTAATGTACACAGAGTATTTAAAAATTACTTTTTCAAAATTTTTTTTTAAAAAAAAATTTAATGCCGACGCTTATAAGCGTCGGGAAAAGCAACAGGAATTACACCTAATGGCACGTCTTTAACGACGCTTTTAAGCGTCGGCTTAAACCCGAAGTAACCAACCCTTCTCCCCGACGCTTATAAGCGTCGGAGTCTGATAGAAGAAACGACGCTTAAAAGCGTCGGAAAAATCGAGCCTTTAACGACGCTTTTAAGCGTCGGCCTAAGCCCGTAGTAACTAAACCTTCTCCCCGGAGTCTGATAGAAGAAACGACGCTTAAAAGCGTCGGGAAAAGCAACCCTTCTCGCCGACGCTTATAAGCGTCGGCGTATGATAAAAGGAACGACGCTTAAAAGCGTCGGCATAGACCAACGACGCTTTTTTAACGCGTCGGGCTAAACCCGGCCCACGCCCACCTGTCCGACGTCTGAGCCACGCTTTGCGAAGCGTGGGCTGGGAATTCGCCGACGCTTATAAGCGTCGGTAAAGACAAAAAAAAGCGCCGGAAGTTATTCCTTCTTTTGTAGTGGTTAACGCTGTGTCATTTTGAGTCCATCTTACAGTGGTCTAAGAGGGTTAGGCTTGCTTGCTTTTCTTATCCAATTTCATGTTGCACATCATCTACCTAATTGAGAATGAGCTATAGGTTTTGGGTTTGACGTAGGATTCTCTATATATATTGCACTGCTTGCATTCTAAAGTATTATGTAATACTCGATGACTGCCATCAAAAGATGAATAACCATCAAACAAGATGCACTATATATAACATGTAAGACCGTCTTGTTTGATGGCCGTCCATCTATTTATATAGGGTACCAAATGCTAGACAACAGTGCCTTATGGGTTTACAACTTGCATATCGAGTTAGAGTCTAGTCAAGTTCATATTGGGTGGAGTGAAGGCTAGCTCCATCTTCTATCTGATACCAACCTTTTGCAAATTGCTTCCATATTCCTAATCAAGCAACCACCAAAAGAGAGGGGCCTGCTGAAAAAAAAGAAAAAATCTTAAAATACCAGCTAGTGTGGTGGAAAGCCCTTTTTCTTTATTTTTTGTTAGTTACATGACATGAACTCGTAAAAAATGAAGGAATAACCATCCAAATTATTTAAGATTTGGTAATATTCTAAGACAAAAATAAGGCAAACTTAGGAAGTGCATTCATCTCTAGTGCACAAACCATCAGCTAAATATCCAAACTGTAGCACAAAACCCATGTAAGCTTTTCATGTTGATTCCAAGAAAAAGTTGGACAACAACCCATGAAATCAGCCCAGGTTGTAGCAGCTTTCGCTTCGTTCTAAATCTTGAGCCGTGGGGATATATTGTCTCAGTAGTGAAGAGCAACTTGTCCAGGAGTCTGGGTTCATAATTGGAAAGAAAAAGAGAGAAATAGAGAAAGAGAATAATTGCAAGGCACTGGAACCCACTTCTCATTCCCAGTAGTTGAATTTATTTAGCGGAAAAATTGTCCCTTTACGTTTGCTTCATGTATGCGAAAATATTTGTTCACAGCATACCCGTCACACATGACACACCATGGTGGCACTACCGGCCTCTTCATCATAGCCTCATTTGGAAGAGCTTTTGGAGGGCCAAAAAGTACTTTCTAACTTTTCAAAAGCACTTTTAGATAAAATATAGGTATTTGGTAAAATATTCGAAAAGTTGTTTTAATTTTTCTATAAAGCTAAAACAGCTTTTTGGAAAAAGCTTCATTTTGAAATTTCTTCGAAAAAATACTTTTAGGAATTATCGAAAAGTTGTTTCAAGTTATAATATTTTTTTTGGACCAAAGTATTCATAATAAAATAAAATAATTACACAAAATATATTATATGATACACTACAAAAGAAAGAATATATCTCGACGCTTTTTTTAGTCTTTATCGACGATTTTAAGCGTCAGTAGATTACCCGCCAATGCCCCCCAAAGCGTGGATAAAACGTCGGGCAGGTAGGGGTCGGCATAGTTTACGCCGACGCTTCCATGAAGCGTCGGCCAAAACAGGATGTATGCCGACGCTTTTAAGCATCGTTCTTCTGCAAGTTAACCGACGTTCAAAAGCGTCGGCCAATATAATTATAATATGTTATACCATTATTATTGTATTGTACTATAAATATAATATAATATAATATTATAATATATTAATATGTTACATTAAATAATTTAATATTATATTATATTATCCCACAGTTATCGAGAGGATGGAAAATTAATTTACGCTGATAATTATAATATTTTATACCTTTATTATTGTATTATACTATAAATATAATATTATATTACATTATATTATAATACATTGATATGTTATATTAAATAATTTAATATTATTAAATTATTATGCTATAGTATACAATATTATATTACTATATTATAATAATATAATATTATATTAATATTATACTATATCATATATTTATGTATTAATATATATTATATTTTATTATATTTTGTTGTATAATACTATATAATGTCCTTTATGGTCATTTTGTCATACCAAAAGTACTTTCTCAATTTGTTTACCAAACATATGTTAAAGTTCCCAACACTTTAGAAATATAATCAAATAGCTTTTTATAAAAGCTCTACTTCGAAAAGCACTACTTTCAAAAGTTATACTATCAACAACTCTTCCAAATGGGGCTATAGTCGTTTCAAAACTACATGCCAACACCAGTGTAGACAAAGCTTACAATGCGTTATGATACATTTTAGAAAAAGACAATGGATTATGATGGAAGTAGAGAATTTATGGAAGGCGGCTAAGTTAGCATTAAAAACTAAGACTAAAATCGGATTGGATATTAGTATATTCATATTCATATTTATTTTGTTTGACAAATACAGATATTTATTCGAATGTAAAAATTCTTATGCATGTTCATTTTAAACAATTACGGATGCAAGTTGGATGCCAAAAATATAAATATAAATACGGATACAAATTGAATAATTAAAGATATTACTAAGTGGATGATAAATCAAGCTAATAGCATGTTAATATGCTCATTTATTTTTCTTAAATATTTATGAGTGCTATATAAAATTAAATAAAACTATAAATAGAATCGAATATTTGAACACAGATTGGATAGTTTTTTATCCATATCCATATCTATTTTTAAGAACAGATATGGTTCTCTATCCATATCTATATCTATTTTTTTAACTGATATAGAAACAGATATGAATATTAGTTGAATGTTTAAATTACTGTTTATATTTAGATAGATTTGGATAGAAAAATGGATTAAAATCAAAATTATTTAATCCAAATTTATTCCTATTAGAATGGATGCGGTTCAACACCACTCTCATCCATGTACTACTCGCATGCAAGTGGGTTCAAAAAAAAAAACCCTACGAGATTTGTTTTATGCTAACCTTATAATTGATTTTTGCCCCCTGTATTTCCTCTTTTACCTGCCCTTTCTTCCTATTCTGTCCCTTATTCTTTTCTGCCTCCATGTTTGCTTCTTAATTTTCTTTCGCTCTCCGTGTTTCTTTCTTTTTCAAATTTTCAATCAAAATGTGTCTATTAATGTCATGTAACTTTTAATATTTTCCGAACCCCCCTCTTCTTCTACTTAACTCACCAGTTTCAATAGCTCCAAAATTTGGTCTCGAAACCAGAGTATGCTTGCCTTGGGAATGAGCTTATTACAGGCATCTGAGGCATGCATGGGAAAGACGTGCTCGCCCTGGTAGAAAGCCACAGAACACTGCATGCAGGTACTTGCCTCGTTGATCTAAATATCAGGTGAAAATATCTTACAACGAAATAGAAATTTTGTTCGAAGAAACTTGCTCACCTTGGAACTTCAGATTTCTTGGCACGACACGGAACATCTCGAGCTACACGTGTAATGTAGGAAAATTTGAACTCTTGATGCATTGTAACTTCAATGAATACATATGTATGCTCAGTATAAGTATAACAAAAGTATCTTCCGAGGAGAGGAGTGACAATTGAGTTGCCTGAAACATCAAGCAATTTGAGCATATTAAAACACTAGCAATCAAATATCTCAAAAAATTGGTGCACAGATTTTAAGCCAAGGATGCAATTTTTGCAACATTATATGGTCACCGAATTATTGCTCTCAATCTTTGTTTACTTTAGTTAGTTCTCAAGAGTAATATTAACAACTCCGACTAAGTTTCTGGTTGCATTGCTCACAGAATAAGTTGCAGACTTGGAAGCCTGATTTATTTATATTATCTACGCTTCAATTTTTCCTTTCGAGTAATATGGCAAGCATGGATGGAGATTGTTATCAAAAATCAAAATAATTTTCTATGTAAGCCTATATATTTTTCTAATTGTTTTTTTTTTGCATGAATGCTTTCCTAAATATCGAATTTTACATGAATATTCTTTCAAAATTTATATTTGCATGTATAGCTTCGTAAAACACTACTTTTTCTGTGCTATTCTTTTTTTTATTCTTGTTTGTGCATATATACCCATGCTATGAACGCCTTTAAAAAATTAACGATTTCAAATTAAAATAACTGAAATTTTTTTAATCGGTAGATGTGCAAAAAAATATACTTATAAGGCAATCGCGATGAAAAAGATAATTTTAAAATTTAATTTTATTTTTAATTAAAATAAATATAATTTCTATTAACGATGTTAGAAGAACAGTTATATTAGGAATATTTGTAAACAATAATATTTTATAAGAGTACAGAAATAAATATAAATTTAAAAAGATATTTATGTAAATTTAAATTTTTAGATGGGTATTTATATTAAAAAAAAAAAAAAAAAAAAAAACCCTAAGGGGGAGTGTCCTTCCAAGTTGGCGTGAGCAACCGCGCGAACCGCCGCTGAAGGTTTTGCGGTTTCCTTAACCTTCAGCGGTTTCGAAGTTCGACACCCTCCCCTCCGCCCCTTCCTTAAAATGTACCACAGAGCAGTGTATCTGAATCTGAACACTCGTCTTGGACCAATAAACTTTCTCCATTCAATAAGCCGCGCTCTTTTAATCGGACGAATGAGATCGATGCTTCGTCGGCCTTGATGGGATTCGTGCCATGTGTACCGCCTGGCTTAAGTTATGCCGCGTGGATACGGACCGGAGTTCCAGTACGCACCGGTCATCGGTTCTTGAGTTCACCGCGACCACGATGCGTCGTACCCACCAAACCGTTAGTAGTAAGAAAAGGAAGGGGGCAGTTGTTCTTTTTTCGAAGCCTTTTCGCGGCCTTGAAAAGGAAACTGTCGGGGGTGGATGCCGGCATCGGCAATATAGCCGTTAGGAGGAAACATGACGTGAGCAAGGCTTAACTTACCTTCATCATAAAGGTTTTCTGAATAGGCCCCGGCCCAATTGGAGGTTTTATCAATACAACAAGCCCAATAATCCTAGATAAACCCCACAAACTAGGGAAGAAAATTGAAGTAATAGAGAAACAATTTGTTTTAGTGCAGCCATTCTAAATGGCCCTATGTTCGTTTCGGATCAAACTTGCTTAGCCAAGGAAAGGATATATATTGAAGGCACATATTTGTTAGTAGAGGAACCACTTGAAAGATCATTAGATTAATCTATTGAATTTGCTTGCATGAAGCATTACTAGTTACAACCATGAAAGCTACCATTTTTCGGGTATGTTCGGAAATGAGAGAGCATGCCTTAAAAGATAAAACACAAGGAAGACTAGCTAGCCTTAACAAGAGATTTATCAGTGTACCTTCTAATAAATTCGGATGGTGAGACATTAAGATTCAATCTGAGTTACGAAAACACTGTTATACACAAGCCAATGCTTTATTTTATTATTACTATTTTTTTTTAAAGAAAAAAATTGTGCATTCACTATTCTTATAAGATTTCGTTGGAAAAAGTATTCAATCAAATGTTAAAAACAAGAAAGAGCCCACGAGGCCCAGCATCCAGCTCTCAAGTGGGCCCCAGAGTCCAGAAAAGGGGGTTCTTTTCCATCCGACTGACCAACTCCCATAAATACTCCTCCACTCCTTATCGAATCCTCGTCTTCTCTCTCTTTCTCTCCCTCCCCACCAAAAGGCAGAGACAAAAAAAAGGAACAGGGATGGTGCGGGTGAGCAACAACCTGGTCGGGCTTCTCAACATCGTGACGCTCCTCCTCTCGATCCCCATCCTGGGCGCCGGCATCTGGTTGGGCCACCGCGCCCACACTGACTGCGAGAAGTTCTTGGAGCGCCCCGTCATCGCCCTCGGCGTCTTCCTCCTCCTCGTCTCCCTCGCCGGCCTCGTCGGCGCCTGCTGCAGCGTCTCCTGGCTCCTATGGCTCTACCTTCTCGTCATGTTCCTCCTCATTGTCCTCCTCTTCTGCTTCACCGTCTTCGCCTTCGTCGTGACCAATCCCGGCGCCGGCGAGGTCGTTTCCGGTCGGGGATACAAGGAGTACCGCCTCGGGGACTACTCCCACTGGCTCCAGAAGAGAGTCGAAGACGACGGGAACTGGCGCAAGATCCGGAGCTGCTTGCGGGAAGGCAAGGTCTGCCAGAGGTTGGGGGAGAGGAACCAGACGCTTGATGAGTTCATCAACAACCACCTCTCGCCAATCCAGGTAAAGCCTTGTTTTTGCTCTCTTCTTGTCCCTTGTCAAGGTTAAAAATTCGATCTTTGATGGTTTCAGTCCTTTTGGAACATGGATTCATCAACAAAAATCTCTCTCTATCCATCGAGATAGTATTCGATCAATGCTATTCGAGACTGAAAATTCGATTTTTTTTTTCTTCTGATTTCGTTTGTTCGCTTGTAACAATTTGATGGTTTTCGTCCTTTTGGAACATGGGTTTATCGGAAAATGTCTCTTTTCCATTGATCATTCGATTTTTATTTATATATTTTTTTCTTTTAATCTGGGTTCTTTTTTGTTTTCTGTTCTTATTTATCGGAGTATCGGATTCGTCACTGGTCGCCTGTCAATATTCTATGTATTATTGGATCAATGCTCTTATAAAATACTTTCTTTTGTTCTCCTCCTCCTCCTCCTCCTCCTCCTCCTCCTTCTTCCCTGGCCAAAGTGATGGTATTAGAAAGTGGGTTTAGTGTTTTCTGGTGCAGTCTGATGGCAGCTTTCTGATGGTTTGGTGAGTTGCTTTATCTTTCTTCTCCTTTTGTCTTATTCCTGCAAGTGATTTTCTGTGGGTATTTACTGAGACTCAAGGGAGTTTTGTAACTTATCGTTTTCTTTTTGGGTTTCTGTCTGGTTATTAGGAGATGTGGCCCCTCTCTTTTTCTCTTTTGTTTTTGTTTTTTTTGTTTTTTTTTTTGCTTTGATTCTCTTTTGTTTTTTAATGACAATTTTTTTATGTTTTCTTTCAGAATCTCTCTCTGGCTCTGGGTTTTTCGTACTTTGTGCACCTTCTGTTTTCTAGTGGCTTTTGTTAAGGGTCCTTGCATGTTACTGGTGTTCTTCTTGATGAATTTGCTCGTTTTTTCCCCTTCCTGTGGTAAATTGTTTGGTGGATTTCCTAGGCATTCTTATGTTCCTGTGAATTTCTTTATTTGTTTCATTGATCAATATTTTTGTTGCCTTTTGTTTACTGCCTCTTGCCCTGTATTTTGCTATCTAGAATTCTAGATGATCATGATCTTTAAATTTGAATCTATTGTAGGTAATCTGCACAGGTTTCGGGTTGTATCTTTCGCGTGAAAGAACAATTCATCTTCTTTCGCGATATTGACCATTGGACTGGACGGCGGATAGAAGAAGAAGGATGGAGTGCTCTGAGATCTGTGCGAGGTGCGAACCCATGGTTGATGTCGTGAAAGAAGATCAGTCCTTCTTCGGCACGAAAGATACAACCCGAACCTATCCGCATGTGTCATATGGGCCTTATATTTGAGTTTTTTGCACGTTATTATTTTATTGGAATGAATTTCCTTGTATTTGAGTTCTCGGAGTACAATATGACTTTCCATGATTCATTTTACTCTATAATCCTCAAGTCTAGATTGGTTAGCCATGTGCTTAGCTTTTGTTTTTCCGAGGCCGCCTTCATCAAGGCTTCAGTTAACGGTCACATTGTTCTGGTCATACTGCTTAACCAAGAGTTGAAGTATATTTATTTACTAATTCATTTGTACAAAAACCAAGTCACAAAACTTCCTTTGATTGACATATAGGATATCCTTGTGAAGTCTTTGGTTGTTGCTTTTATTGCAACATCTCCCATGTGGGGTTTTTTGCAACTTAAGAAAGTTTTCAAGCTTTGTTTGCTGCTGTAATCTTGGCACACCCCACATTGATTTTTGCAACCTAAGAAGCTTTTTATACTATACTAATGGTTCATCAACTATGCGTGCAAATTACTCGAGTAGTCTTGTTATTAAAAATATGGAATTTAAACTGCATCTGAACGTTGAGAAAACTGTGTAGTTTGTCTGATGCTAGCTACTAGAGGCAACTAGTATCACTATATTACAGCTGCTGACAGGTTTTTTAACATCTGTTGGTGTTTTAGTTTAATCAAACTGGAATTTAAACTTTCATGTGCTTTGGCCCTCCTCAATTCTGATTCTGTTCCTCCTTTGAACTGTGATCATATCGATCTTTCTTTAATGCCTCAAAGTTTACTTCCTTTCTGTAGCTGTCTTCCTTGGTGTTTAGATGCATAACTTTGGACTGATAGTTTGTATCCGAATTATTTTCAGGTGAATCACATCTGTGTTGAGTGGTTTCTCCATGTGTTTGAATTAGGATCTGATATTGGCACCATATAAACTTAATGAAATTTCGGTTCTTTGCTACCTGTTAAATATTTCTCTGTTGTTTTTATGCAGTCTGGATGCTGCAAGCCTCCCACTGCATGTAACTTCACCTACCGAAGTGAAACTGTTTGGGATAAACCTCCTGGCTTCACCCCTTCTAATATTTCGGACTGCAACACTTGGCAAAACGATCCATCAATCCTCTGCTATGACTGCCAATCTTGCAAAGCAGGGGTCCTCGCCAATGTCAAGAATGACTGGAAGAAGGTCGCGGTCGTGAACATCATCTTCCTCATCTTCCTTATTGTCGTCTACTCTGTTGGATGCTGTGCCTTCAGAAACAACAGGCAGGGCAATGCGCACCCGAGATGGAAAGGAGGATTTGCTTAGCGAGTGATAGTTTCTCCTATTAGCGCTTCTCTTTTTCCTTCGCTGTTCTTGTTTTCACTTTTCTCCTCTGTATATCCTGGGTGCGGCAGTTCTCCTCTGCTGAAGTGTTTTAACTTAGGATATAGAGATATATCTGGTTGCAGTGATCTAGGTTTTACCTTGATGTGATTACTGTAGCCTTGGATATATTAATGGTTTGTTCAGAGACCCTTTTTTACTTTCATAGTTCAGTATCATTTACTATTATGTGGTTGGCTTTGATGTTATTTGTTGTTTGATTGCTTTAACAATTCATTTATTGATATAGAAAAAAGGCCAGAGCAATATGGAATTTGTTTGCTCGTTTGGGTGGATGAGGTGATTTTAGGGTATATATAGGGTTTTTGTATGCAAGATAGGCCTTTTAGAAGCTGGTGTTTATGGTAATATGCCTGAGATTCACAGCTCTAGGTGCCATATTTTGAAAGAGTACCTATCTTCTAAAATAATTAGTGGGCACTTTGTAGGGCATAACATTATGGATGAGAGCAAATGATGATGTCAATGGAAATTGGAACATTGGGAAGGAACAGAATGATGACTTGTTTTGGACTGACTTTCTTTTCCATTGTTGAAGCAAATATAAAGTAACAGAAGTATTTTGGCCTTAGCATGACTCTTCTCACCGTTATGTTTTAATACACTTTAAGAGTTATCCCAACCATCCTAGACTTTTGTTGTTATCCTTAACCAGTCAGAACTTGGGTTTTTAAAAGGCAGATAAGCACGTTGTGATCTTAATCATGCCTAATTTTAGTTATGAAGGTGTAGAGCTTGTAAATGACTCAAGTCGACAAAGAATTATTCATGGGAAACCAAAAGATTACAAAATTTAGAGAAGATATATTGTTGGATTATTCATGTCCTTTTTTTTTTTTTTGTGGAAGTTAGGAGGAACTGATCCTCATTCGATAACCTATACCCATCGCACCTCATCTAGATCGAAGCTTAGGACTCGAGGTAAAGCGAGTCAAAGCTCGTAGAATGAGTTCTTTGTTAATTGAGGGCCGAGGGTTTATGCCTATTCAAAATCGAACCCCGAGTTCTTGGTGGTTGGTCAATGCATTTTATAAAACAAAAAGTCTAAACATTTTTGTATTAAACTCGAAGTAAAAGCTTGAACATGGAAATCTTAACAGGTTAGCTCAACAAGTTCTATTTGATGATTCAACCCTGAAATAAGATCAATATGTTGGTTTTATCAAGTCCTGCCTCGCAAGAGAAGCAAAAGTAGCATGGGTGAGAGTCTCACTAAAGGTGGTGTGCAAAATTTTTGGAAAGAATTTCTCAAAGAACTGCACAACTTGAGCATCATCATCATGTGAAATGGTGTCATACCAAGATTTTATGGTCATGCTACGCAGACATCATCATGCAAGGTGGTGTTACACCTAGATATTATAATTCTAATGTTCTAGTAGAGGTTAACAAGGGCCTCACAATGCACTAGAGTGAGATTCCTTGTTGATGGACTTTTATGTATTAACAATTCAAGCATGACATATACAGAAAAATGCATGATCATCTAAAATAAGATAGCACAATTTAAAGTTAATGAGGGACTAATGCCCAACTAAAAGGCACACTCAAAGTAAAAATTTATAATTCTAGGTGTTTTATGTAATTTCTGATAGCTATTAGAGGTTCATGGATGTCAACCTGTAACAACTCAAGATCTCGCCCAAGATGGCTAGCTGAAAGATCAACATAGCGAATAACTGATGTAAGACTAAACATACGCCCGCATGGGTTCTCACATACTCTCCCCGCCCTCACGTCCTCATTAGGCTAAAGGTTTAAATCTATTTATATCTAATCACAAGCACAACGATCGGCTCGTGATCAGCCACAATAGATCTGTGATACAGTGTTCCTTATTCCACATAGGTTATGGATGAGGTCTGCTCTAATACCTTTTGTAAAAACATAGGGCATCACCATTAATCGGAAACTATTATTTAGATTTCTTGATTCTGTATAAGTACCCAAGATCAACCCAGTGAATAACCGATGTGAGACTAAATATACGCCCACATGGATCCTCACACAACCACTGAGCAATCTTTCTAGACTCTTGTGTTTTTGCCTTGTTCACTCTAAATCTTTTGCTTTGCCCCACAGCACTGCAGCTGAAAAAGTAACAATACATCAATATGTTTCCTAATAAACTGATCTAAACCACAAATTTATCAAGAAAGAGTAATGATAAATCACTCTTACAAATGCATGAAAAATTTTGTTTAATATTGGAGTGAAACATATCACAGTCTATAATTTGATTAATCATGTGCCATGACTTGCGGGTGGCTTCCTCTAACTGAAGGCCTGGACATCATTCTTCTTCAAAACCCCCCTTTTGTGTGTGTGTGTGTGTGTGTGTGTGTGTGTGTGTGTGTGTGTGTGTGATAATATAGACTGGCCAAACCAGCCACCAGGTACAGCAGCAGGCCTTCCACTGCCTCAGCCCGCTGGGCCAAGCACTTGGTGGAGAAGTGCCCAAGATACCCATATCATGCAAAGAGCATGGACCAAATATAAAACTACATGGGCCAATATTTAATTCTCCAAAGACTGGACTGCAATCCCACATCTTAATCCGTTCTGATTAAACAATATATATTGAGCCTTGAGAACAATACCAACTCTTATCCTTAGGTCATCTATTATCTATTATATATTATTTAAAATAGAGGCTTAGCTTGTGTGGAGTTCTCTACATTTTAATCCGTTCTGATTAAACAATATATATTGAGCCTTGAGAACAATACCAACTCTTATCCTTAGGTCATCTATTATCTATTATATATTATTTAAAATAGAGGCTTAGCTTGTATGGAGTTCTCTACATCTTAATCCATTCTGATTAAACAATATATATTGAGCCTTGAGAACAATACCAACTCTTATCCTTAGGTCATCTATTATCTATTATATATTATTTAAAATAGAGGCTCAGCTTGTGTGGAGTTCTCCATTCACCATCGAAAATGAGTTTACTGTTTAATATGCAACAAAAATTTAGCTATTTAAACCTTTTATTTATATAATTTATTATATTTTAAGAATAGTTGGAAAAAGAAGCAAGATTACATTTTATATTTTAATGGTGTATGTAATCGGTCATGTCGCTGCAGCATGCATGTATGCATTGCTAGCTGATCTGTGGAACATACCATGGGTATTGCTAACTGTTGGGGATCAAAGATGGGGAAAGAGAGATCAGTACGTTGTTCGATTGTTGTTGTGTCTTTGTCTTGATTGATGTTTGTGAAGCCAAATCTGCAGACATCCTGAGAACCAATTCTTTTGTGTTCTTTGAGTTGGCTCATTCATATGACCCGCTAATCCTTCACAGATCTATGGACATGGTGGACCTCTTTTATGATATGCCATTGGTTCTTGTGAGTTGTCTACAGCAGATACTTTTCTTTCTTTGGGTAATACCGGATTTATTATACCAATCTAGTAAAAATTCATTATTCATCAGTGTGAATTAAAAAATAAAATATGCAAAAAATCAGAAAAAAATCTAGTGGAGCAAACTACAAATTAGCTCCCATCTGATTCGCTGCATATCTCATCATACAGTCACCGGCACTGTTAGCTTCTCTGTAAATATGTGTCCCCTCATAAGATAGTAGACATTTTAGAATGCTGGGAATCATCTCTTTAGGGTTGGCATTATAATTTATAAATCAGAGTTCAACCCAACAAAGTTTTAACAATGTCTAACAGTTGGTTCCTCTCATCCTAGCTTGCTTCATGGCAGAGTGTGATAGAACGTCGAAAAGTCGTCGGTGCGAGGAGAAGCTTGCATTATTGTTCATACAAGTTAATCTCGTGCAACTGACGGACCCTCAAAGAGACTGCTGAATTTGGAAGGATTCAAAGAAAAAGAACAAGAAGATAAGGCGTGACACTGGAAGTACGTTCTTCTGTCAATTCACAGAAAGATACATGCCTAAAATGTAGCTAAGACTGTATGCACAAATTTTTTTTATGGGCAGCATTGTGGTAACAGGGCATGCAGTTTTTGTATTCCTACACTCCAGAGTTGATGCTCAAGTTAAAAAGCCACAAGATAGTAGTATGGTCATACTAAACATGAAGTGGAAGATAATTTTTAAAACCGTTACTATCCAGCCTTGTTCCAAAGTTTTGGGGGTCAACTTCATGGACGTTTATATGCAAAGCATTCTTATTTAGAGCCACCTCTGAGCTCTAACAATCAGAAATACTGAATTTAGATAATTAGCAAATTATTTTGGCTTGGTCTTGGGTGATTTTGGAACCTTAATTATAGATTCTGGCTGCTTTGATCAAAGATTCGCTGTTTCGGTACCTAATATCGTACTAGTGTGATAGAGATTGGAATCGTTCGTTCAGACGATCGAGCCATCAGGGTTGCTCGCTCGCGTTCATACTAGGGGTTGACATCATTATGGCTAGGAGGTGGTCTTGAGTCTCCGATTTGAGTCAGGCCCAGATTAGATCCATTTGAGTCTGTTTTATTTTTATTTTCTACATTTAAGCCAATTTGGTCATTTGTTTTTGTTTTAATGAAGTCAATTGGGTTAGCTGTTAAGTTGTGTAATTAGGTCGAGTGAATAGATCGATTTTGGTATGTAATCAATCGGTTGATTTAGTCAATTGATTGAGGATCTCAGTTTGGTATGTCATCAATTGATTGGCCTGAAGTAAGGCCTATATAAAGGCCACCCCTCTTATGAATTAGGCGATTGAATGATTGAATAAAAAACCCTAGCCTTCTTTCTGCTTCTTCTTCTTCCTCCTCCTCTTTTCTTCTTTTTGCGTCTCTATAACCTCTTCTTCCTCCTCCATCCCTTCTTCTTCCTCTTTCTCTCTTTCTTCTGCAGTCGTCCTCCATCAGCATACCGAATGTCAGTACGCCATCCGTATCAGTTATCGATATCGAACCAGTACAGTATGATGTGTTCCGTACCGTCTGGTTCAGGCCAGTACATCATACCATGCTTTGATCTATTATTAGACAGTAGTTTTGATATTGGTAATGAATAATTGGACTTGTAATAACCCCCAAAAAAAATTTTATATATAAAAAAGGATAGAATAGTCCTTTAAAATTGATATAAGGGGTAAAATTGGAAGGAATCAAAAGTTAATGACATAACAGTAGATATGTTGAAGTGTTAAGGGCAAAATAGAAATTTAATAATATTAAACAAAGGGTGAATAGTGTTTGATGTGACTTAATTGGGGGGGGGTTGTGCTGTCGGTGGAATAAAATAGAGAAGAAGGGGGCTGGGTCTCAGGCGGTGGAATCAAACAGAAAAGAAAGGAAGAAGTAGAAGAAAGAAGAAGGGAAGGAGATTCAAAGTGGAAGGGAGTCCCGGTTGCGCTGTCAGCTGAAGGAAAAAGTGTAGGTCTCCTTCTCCTCTACGCAAAGTGTAAATACCCATCCATACCTAGTCTTCTAATGAAATTAGGCTATACAAAGGGTGGATTTAGTCTAGAGAGGTTAGATAGAAATGTTAGAAGTGGTTAAAGAAGAGAAAATCGGATTTCGATAAGTTTTTCCAAGGCTACGGAAAAACTGTGTCGAAGTTCCAACTTCGGTGAATTATTTCGGAGGTTAATCGGCCTCCGATGGCGATGCATGTTACCATTCTGGAAATCCCTATGAGTGTAGAATGTTAGGTAAAAATTTTATTAAATTTGGAGTTTGGAAAATAGATCGAAATCGGGATGAAGTAACCTGCTGTCAGTCCGGAGTACTGTTTATCCGAGATGAAGAAAGTGAGAAAAATGATGGGCGTCGCCTCAAAACGCGCCGGAGTCGACTCGAGGTCAACTGGAGTTGACTCGGGGCAGATTGGGGTCGACTCATGCCTCAGAGGGGTCGACTCACGAGGTTGGGGGTCGAGTCTCTCTGAAAGTCCAAAAAATGAAGTTTTGCGGCTCTGTGGTCGTGGTCGACTCATGAGGTTGGGGTCGACTCACGCTTCAGTGAAATTTTTAGTGAAGGAGGATTTTGACTCTTTCTCGCACCTTGACCCTATAGCAGTGGCCTAAGGTGTGTGTGTGTGTGATGCTTTTGCATCATAATACATATAAGGGGAAGATTAATTGATAGGAAAAAGAGAAAAAGGAAAGGATTTAAAAAAAGGAGAGAGTTGAATCAATTAGGTTTCCTATATTTATGATTGACACGTAGATTATGGCCCTTGATACAAGACTAAATGTATTGTAAATGCATATATCAGTTGGGCAAGAAGCTAGGGAACAAGAGGAAGAAGTTCCCCACTGCCTACTGTAGATTTTTGGAGGTGTATCAGGACTGTACCAGATTGACAGGTGAGTGGGAGTTTGTACTTTGCACCATGAGCACATTTCTTATTCATTTTTATGAATGTTGCCAAGTGTGACTTGATTCCACCTGAGCTTATTGACTAATTATTGTGGTAGATTCCTCTATGTTTTGTTCTCCATGCTTGATTGTTTTGTACATGCATTTGAGGAAACATTGAGAGGAATTACGAGGGGTAGATGAGTAATTAAATTGGTTCCGAATTGTGAAATGACTTCTTTTGTAAATTGATTTCATTTCCTCTATTTCAAAGACTTGTAGAACCCTTCTCATGGTATATTGAGTTGCATTGCACTCCCATGATTCCTCACTCCCAACCCTGATGTAGTTTATGATTGGGTCATGGTCGAGTGAGTGGTAGTCTTGATTATACTCCTTTTTAGTAGAGTATTGGGAGGGTGCATTATAGCATTTATGCATGGCTTGGTAGTATCTACAGGACACCTATAGTCGATGGGGTTAGACATCGGCCTGTGTGCACATAGTAGCCTTCTGGGTGGGCGGAGCCCAGTCCCTTCTTAGGGGGGACACGACCCTAGACGTAGGATCGGCCGGTCCTACGACTTATATTCTACTTGCCGCCGGGCATAGTAAGACTTCGCGAGGTGCAGTATGGCTTTCTGCGGATGTAGAATTTCCGCGAGGTGCCATTTAGTATTCAGATGTGAGATGAGTCTCACGGTGTTCTATGGATTTCTATTCTGGATACTGGCTAGCATTTACATGATCAGTGTGGTGTCTTATCCTGCATATGCATGTGACAGTAGGAAGTTGTTGTGGTTCGCCTGTGGCGTAAGACCCATCTCCGATAGGTGTCTAGTGATGACTTCGCATATTGACACCCGATTTGTATGTTCCAGCATTATGATCTGTTGAGCATATTCATGAGTAGCATATATGTTAACTTGATTATTCAATATGTGCTTCAGATGAGTGATATTGATGATTTACTCCATATTCTTTATGTTGAGTTCATGCTCATCTTGCTATTGATCACCATTCATATGCTCTTGAGATTTCATTTCGAGCCATGATTATATTCTGTCTCATATGCATAGTATCCTCTACTCCACTCACTGAGTATTTATATACTCACTTTCCAGTTTGGTGTTTTTGATTGCAGGGCAGGTGTTGTATAGAGAGGGACAGAGTTAGAGATTGCCCGCTAGCTGTGCTGCTCCATAGTATAATGTAGATAGAGGTTTATACCTTTTGGTGTATTATAAATCTTCTGTTGTATATAGTGCATAGTTACAGTCATAGATCCTGTTGTGGATATGGGTTGACCATGGATGGATTGGGAAGCAGGTATATATATATATATGTGTGTGTGTGTGTGCAGATCAGTTGTGTGCCTATGATAATGTATTGCTATATATTGTCCAGGTTTATTATGTGATAGATTATGTGATTGCTGTTCTAACAGGTAGTGTTGTATGTATTGAGATAATCCTGACATCTCAATATAGGAAAGGTGATCATTTTGTGCATGTATCATGCCAAAATTTTCAAAATTTATTGATGATTGATAGGTAGTAAGGTTCTACATTATGCTTACCCGCACCCTAGGACCGTCGCGGCGGCCCGCCGGGAACGGGGTGGGGGTCGTGATAATTACCCCATTACCTTTTGTCAAGCCCTAATAGCCAATTTAATTGTCAACTATCAACTCATTTCTTAAAGCTTGATAGTATGCATCCATCCTTATTTCATGGTCATATTATTTGACAGGTCCAGTGTGTGTAATCTCTATCAATATGCACGCTATCATAGGCCTCTTTATACACAACCTTCACATCTAAGTGTTCCGAAAGAACCTCTCTTTACCAAAAAAACAAATAATTGCAATCTCTGCCTAACCAGTGAGTTAACAGGGAGCCTTAAAGAACCTAGACCAGAAAAGATCGATGTTGTATAACTTCTGGGATTCCTCATGATGCCACAACGTTGAAACAAATCTTACAAACTCGAGCCTAACAAAATGGCTTTATTCTCTTAAACATGGTCATAGCCTCAGGCTAGTTAGTTGATGGCTTGTTATATTTTTCACTTCATTTACATACCTCCATTAACAATTGATCAGTGATGAACATTGGATATTTAAACATGCTCAAATATCGTAATCCAAATGGATTAGAACTCATATTTCACAAATTCCTAAAAATTAACGTGGTCAGTAATCGGTAAGACTTAGACTTGAACATCCAAAAGTTTTACTCAAATGAACCGGAAATTCTTCTGTAATTGAACTGGCTTGATCGTGTTCGTCATGCTGTAATTAGTTCCGTTCATGCTTAAGTAGTTAAGTGGTTGCAACTACTTAGATAATTCCTAATATTCTTACAATATTCTCTAAAGATCATACAGTTTGGAGCCTTGCCAATGGGAAATGTGATTTCCCATTCCCTGAGCCTTTTCCTTGAAAGAGAAGGAAAACTGGGAAACAGTTCTCATGGTTACCTTGTGCTTCCTCACTTTTTTCCCTTGTATATTTCATAACTTTTCCATTAGAGGCACAATTTGTTTCATGTCCAAACTGAATGGGCAGACATAGGCGGTTTATGGATGTCTGATGTGGACCTTGCCATTGTTCTTTGCACACAAATCATATGCAAACCTATCGGTGCTGCAAGAAGGCCTTGATGT
Source organism: Phoenix dactylifera (assembly GCF_009389715.1). NCBI lineage: Eukaryota > Viridiplantae > Streptophyta > Magnoliopsida > Arecales > Arecaceae > Phoenix > Phoenix dactylifera. Next base: position 82,987 of record NW_024068565.1, read on the forward strand.
ATTTTTTTTTTGTTTTCTTAATGAGAAATCTTGGTGGGTTCCTCCATCCATTCTCAAAAAGCAAAAGAAGTAGTTTTAATTTAATTGGAAAGAAATTTTCTTCTGTTTAGATGGTTTAGATACCTTGATTTGAACTCATGCCGCACTGTAATTCTATATTTATTAGCTAATAATGCCATCAGCATGGAAATGCTATCCGAAGCTTTGGAAACCCTAACATCATTCTCTCTCGATACAATCTAACAATCATATAGATACAAACCCAAGCTCATGTCTCTTTGCGGCTTGGCCTTACGATATGTAGAAACCAACATAATTTCTTCATCATCTTCAGTAGAGTTGACAGGCTAAGACACTCATTACGTTGCCTCCCATGCTACAATCTATGGAAGCCTTTCTTGGGTCCGAGTTGTTTCTTCCTCTTATTGTTTTGGGAGATTAAGAGGCAGCTATCTCTGAAGCCCCTCATTTACGAAAACTTGAAGCCTCCCTTGCTTGCAGCACATTGGGAGATCTGTGGGCAGAAAAAGAGAGAATGCAGGGATGCAGAAGGATTGAATTAACGTATATATAAACATACAGAAGTATAAAAAAAATAATTAGTTTGGTGACACCCTCGATCATGTAACCAAAGGGAGGTAATGCTTGAACTTACCTGAGATTTGAGGCTTCAACGGCCTTCAAAAGGCGTTGCATGAGATCAACCTGAACTCGGAGAGAGACGACATAATCTAAAGTCTCATCCAACAAATAGAAGCCATCCAAGGACTCACCCCCTGGTATTAGTCTTTTGAGAACCTGAGTCCTCTTCTTCACCAAAACCCTGGCAAGAACACTTGTTGCAGGTGCACGAAGAGCATTTCTCCTCCTCGAGCACACCCTGACACTCCTCCTCAAGATCTTCCTACTTCTCGGGATCTTCCACGTGTGGTGGCATGGCTTGGTTAGCCTCTCATAATCTTTCCCGAGGATACTCCTCAGGAGGGCCTTGCTCCTCGCTTGTTTTGAAAGGTTAGCAATGAGGGCACGAGTCCAATTTGTGCTGCCTCTAGCGCCGGCCAAGGCGGCATCGGCCGAGAGCTTAATGGCACTCTCTCTCTCTTGGATGGTCATGCTCTCGGATGAAACACCAGCTACTTGGAGACCCAAGAGCATGCGTTTGAGGAAAGCTCGCATGAATGTCTCTGAGGCTTGCATGGTAGCGATTGGGAAAGCAAGGTAGAGAGGCAAAGGCTTGGTGTATATATGCTTAAAAACAAATCCTGTGGCTTTATTTCTATAGTAGTGAGAGTAGAAGAGAGGAGCGACCAGGAGAAATGGCTGTCTGGTTTGGATGAGAGCTTGATTCCTTATCTTGGGGCCTATAATGGGAGGATTGAGAATGGAATTTGCTCAAAGCTATGCGGGTCTGTGGTCATTGGAAAGTTTGGTTTGTCTTCACATGAGCGCTGGTGTACTCAGAAAATGTGACTGGTTTCCATGGTAGGCAGTGTGCTTTCAGAGTGCCACCAAAAGGGCCAGATAGCAACAAATATGAAAGAGGAAGAGGAAGAATTTTGGGTTTGAAATGAGACGAGTCATGGGGAGGAATGAATAGAAAACCAATAAAATTTAGGGTTCTTTGAGTAAGGGAAAGCAAGTGGGACCTTGTGGAAAGAGACGTGCCACATGCATGCACATGGTGCTCAAGGGCCCACACTCACAAACAATACCAAGTAGATCTGTATTTCAAGTGAAAAACTCAACTTTTTTCATAAATTTATGAACACATAAGAACAAGTTATTAGCAAGCTAGCTAGGTAGCAGTGCTAGATGCTGATACCATTGTCAAATTGCCACCAAAGGAAAAAAAAAAAAAATCTAATTGTGTTTTTCCTAGCTCGTAGGAGACCCGAGTCGACCTTTGTAACTTTTTCACTTCAAAATAAGTATAAATTGTAGGAGTTTGCTAAATCTCATCAGGAAGAAGTAGGGGTGAGAGTTATAACGATGATATTTTTGCATGTAAGTTCAGATTATTTTTTTTTATTTATTTTTGATACCCATCTTTCTGTAAAATTTAACTCTCATGGATAAACTTCTAGTTTTATAAAGTCGTTCGCCAGAAAATTCTATAGTCACTTTGTGTTAAATTTTCTTATTGGGTGTTTTCCTAAGATGAAAGTGTCCTCTAATAGCTTGTTCATATCTCGATAGGTATTACTAATACTGCGAGAAAATGCTAGGAGTAACTATTGTTCGATGGTACCATGGGCTCTTTCTTGCACTGAACACATTTTAGTGTGTTAAAGAGCAAGAAAAATTGAAAGGTGAAAGGCAAATCGATTGTTTAGAAATTTTGATTAGTTATATGATCACTGCACATGTATGCCTATATATCATGAAGCTAGGGTTTTTTTAATGATATTTAAAGATTTTTTGTTCTTGCAAAGCATTTAAAATTTGATACATAGAAGAAATGAGCATATATAATTATCAAAATAAGGTATGCTTCTTTTCCGTTTAATTCTTTTTTCTTCTTCACGATATATAAAGTGATCTAGTGTTTAGTAGGGGTGGCAATAGGTTAGGTTGGGTCAGGTTTAGATTTGCTTGGATCAAGTAAGATAACCTCATAAAAAACTTGACCCATACCCAACCTTATCATGGATCGAGTCTAGACCTCTTGACTCATGGACACCCATGCATCATTTTGAGCTACCTATTTGACCATAATTTAATCGATTTTATAAGATTCAATCCCTAATAGGCCTAAGTTAATCTAACCCATCAAATTGACTATACGGTACTTACCACTAAATATTTTTTTTTTTTTTGCTAGAGCGAATTATTGATACCCGATGAGTATGAATACACCCAATAAAATTAAAAAACAAAATATCTCAGAGTACCTGAGGCAGCTCCCATTCTTAGCCCACAAGGTATTATCTGCATGGCTAGCCGCATAAGCGGCCACCCAATCTGCAACCCTATTAACTTTTCGAAATTTTTTTTAAAATAATCATTCAAAAAAAAATATTCAAAATTATAACTCAATCTAACCTAAATTATTTTAACCTAAATAGAATCCTTCCCACATAACGCGAGTCGGATTAAATTTTTTTTGATCCATATTCGACTTATTGAAAATTCTAGTCAGAAAATTTGACCTATACCTAATCCCAACCAAAAACTGAAAGACCTATACCCAATTCTAGCCAAAAGAATATATTTTTGGTAATGTGTTCTTCTGCGACCTTTTCTTCCCTCATTATTGGGGGTGGTGCGAAAAGTGGATTGGCAGGATCCAGAAAAAATGGTGATGGATGTGGGGTACAGCGGGCTTTGAGAAAAGCTAAAAATGTTACTCACATGGTATCCACATGGGGGCTTCTTATCTTTGGAGCTCCACATGGGCCCCCCCCCCGGGCCCACCCTTCCATTGTCATGCTGGCTGGTACGCTTCGCCCTTTGCGAAAAGAATTGGGCAGCCCAACCCTGCTTTCTCCCGGGGTCAAAGTTTTCGAGGCCGTGCATTGGATTCCCATCGGCGTCTGTTAGCCGATTCACCATAGTTTTCAGGAAAGATGGCCAATTTATTATTTACTTGCAGCTTGAGAGTTGCATGTAAAAATCTTCATGCTCAGCCCTTTTTTGAGAGTGAACAATGGTTTTCGTCTTGGCTAAGATCTTGATTTATATTAGTATTGGGCATTTGATATGGTCTAGGTCTACTGCAAAGTAAAGAATGATTTCGCATTAGACCGGACATAGTCGTGTCCTTTGTGCAGTGGAAGGATATGCTTTTCTTTCTTTGCATGATGCGATGACCATTGAATCATCCATCGCACAGATCTCAAAATGCTCCAAATTGTACCTGCATGGATCTCAAGGTGAGAAATAAATGATTGCAAAGGGAGGCATATTGTTCTTTTGCACGAAGGATGCAACCATAATCCACATTGGACATTGTTGCTATATATTGCAAATTTTGAAATTTATAAGCAGCATCATCGGCCTAGTGGTGCTAGGAAAATATAAAAGGTTGCACTTTCAAATTTGAAGAGCTACCCATAGTAGAAAACTTTATATTGATCCATATTTTTCAATAATTTTTTTATTTATTGAAGCAAATAAATATTTTAACTAATAAGCCGATGAAATAGATTTTCAAACTAATGTGAGTTGGTTCTGGAACTGCATGACCTATTTGCTTGAAAAATTATATTATACACAGTATGCACCAAGTGGCCATGCATACCGCTAATCATAGCCTCTCGTTTCTGCAATGATGTACCGAGATGAGCGCTTGATGTATGAAGCGGGTTCGACCGAAAGGAGCTGTGTTCTATGGTTTGACGTTGTTCCGGTCGAGCACTCTCTTTTCTTTGTCCAATTCCATCTAACCAACCTGCGAAGGGTTGTGAGGCTAGACCAGGTACGAAGAATGAATCTATGCCCTCTTCCATTCTCAGGCACGAAAGTTGCTGGCCAGCACCCGCTCAACTCCTCGAGAGCCAGACAAGAAAGAAGAAATTGAAGCTAAATGACAATCTGAACCTACTTGCTTACAAGATCCTTAAGGAACTGTGGACTTTTGCACATTTCTGTCTAGCTTGAGTTATCTGATAGTTCTCTCTCCTCGGCAAAGTGGATAGGAAAGAGTCTTGCTTCCATTCCACTAGCAAAGAACGCATCATGGTAAAAGAAATTGTGAACTTACCGTAACCAGATAAGGATGGGTAAGCAAACTGGATTAAGAGATCCATGATTGTAAGACAGAGAAGGTCAATCTCGTTAACAAGAGGGTAAGGCTCGAAGAAGAAGTCTACAAGTACGGATGATTGTGATTAGTGGCGTGAACAACCACAACCACATGGTGCATACTGTGTAGGATATAATTTCTTAAATTGCTCGGCTATTAACAATCGTCTAATTAGACAAATCATGTTCAAAAAAAAAAAAAAAAAAGGAGAATTAAACAAAGCATAGGGGAAATATTAATGATAAAACCATTCATCTTTTTTGGGATTTTCTTTTTTTTTATACATTTTGTGGGTGCGATATTGAAATATTTTTCCATCCATGCCAAGAGCCAAGAGTGCCAGCCCCTTGATTTGTCTGCCCGAAGTTACGGGAAAGCAAGCGGTGCCGTCTACGCCTTTTCCTACACCCATCTAGGAGTGTATTTAGTTTAATTTATGAGTGAATTAGGGAACATATATTGACGTACATGTACTTTATTGTACTATTGTTTGGGAGCCGTGTCTTAAATCACGCGGACGCATGGTAAGACATGGATGGGCTCCTCTTGTCCCAACAAAGGCTTGCACCCCTCCGGGCGTGAATCATTAAGGGCAGGGGGACCCTTACGTGCCCCTAAAATGGGGAACTTTTTGAAAATATTTGTCGACTTAATCAGAGATGTTCTTTAGATTACTAATTTGGTGCTATGTTAGATTACGATAATTTCTCAAAACATAAAAATAATTGCATAAGGATTGGTGTGAAGAAGGAGGCTTTTCTCCGTCAAGTGAGATGAAAAAAAAAAGCCTATGTTTTAGTTGATTACTTGTTTTCAGCTGATTACTTTCTTTTGTTGCCTTTGACATTAGAACATGGGAAAACTGGTCCGTTTCCTTCAGGCCCAAGCAACCAACGAGACACGGAATCCAGCAGCTGTGTTGTTTTTTTATAGATTTTTTAGATACATATCCTCCTAATTTATATGAATACCCTCTTAAAATTAATATTTGCATATATATTCTTATAAAATACTTTTTTTTATGGGTATACTCTTTTTTTTTCTTGTATATGTGCTCACACCATTTAACGGCGTAAAAAATTAGTGGTTTAAAATTAAAAATAACTGAAATATTCTTAAGGGATAGATATATAAAAAAATATTTATAAGGGTTTATATACAAATAATTCTTTGCGAGGGTATTCATACAATTTCACATATTGAGAAGGATTTACATGCAAAAAATTCTAATTTTATTTTTTTTTATTTCAACCTATTTTAACGCTCGGATATATCTAGTGTCTGCTCCTCAATATTTTTCTTAAAAATATTATTCAAGAAAAATTTTGATTCGATAATTAGATAATAAAAAGAGTTATGAAAGTTTTTCACTAATCATGGGATCTTTTTACTTTATTTTTCTTCATTTATAATGCATATATAAGGGCATGTATTAGAAGCTCTTAAAGGCACGTGATAAATTGCAATGATTAAGGTTCCTTACTACTGCTATGCTTATGTATGGAAGAACAACTTCAGTCATCCTCAAGCAAAGTCATTGAAGGACTTCGAACCCTACAGACTTATTAACAAGCTTCGCAGCCGTGTGGTCGAAGGCCACTACTTACGTTGTATACCTTAAGCCACTTTTCTTTGAAGCTTCAATTTTTTAAAAGAAGAAAAGATCTAGCGTATGGAGCCCATCTTGTCATAATAATTTTAAATTAGCCTTCAGCCTACAAATGAGAAATTTTCTAACTCTAAAAGGTAAAATTACAAATCTCATATATTAAAAGATAAATGTTGTAAATTTCTCACAATACGTTTTTTTTTAAATAATTCATAAAGCTAAAGGCACGACCTGATCATCTTCATATAAAAAAGGATATAATGAAGGGTTGTCTATGGTGGAGAAAGAAGTCAAGGGAATGGTTTTGATTTCGGATGGAGAAATAAAAGGGAAGGTCGAGATAGATTGAAAAATTTATCAAAAAGGATAAAGATATTAGTTTCCAGTGAGACCTATTAACCTGTTATGCTTCAAAAATAAAAATATACTTTTATAATTTTAATTAATTTTTAATTTAAATAAATATGATTTTGGCTAATCATATTAGCTGAATCGCTATGTCAATAATATTCATACAAAAATAGTATTTTATGAGGGCATATACGTAAATATTAATTTGGAGGGCATTCATGCATATTTCAAAATTTAGAAAGGTATTTATACAAAAATATAAGATTTTTTTCTGTATCTATACCTTTCTAAATATATGAAATTGCATGAATATCCTTCAAAATTACTATTTGCATGTATACCTTTATAAACATTTTTTTTTTGCATATTTATCCGCTAAGGATATTTTTGTTATTTTAATTTTAAACCGCTAACTTCTTAAGGACGTTAGATGGCATGGATAGATATGCAAAAAAAAAAGAAGATATATATATACAAAACAAGTGTTTGATGATGATATATATGCAAATATTAATTTTAGAAGGGTGTTCACATAAATTCTAATATTTAGGAGGGTATGTACACAAAAAAAAACTTTTTTTTCTTTTTTTTTTTGGGGGGGGGGGGGGGGGGCTCAACATTGTGCCAAATTGTATTCAAGATACTCCTATCAACATGCTTCAAATAAATGATCCGGGTTGTATCTTACACTTGAAAGAAGGATTCATCTTCCTTGCCACGAACACCATTTGATCACCCAATGCATTGATCTCAATGCACTTCGGACTCTATCATTCACTGCAGAGATATCAAAAGAACCAGTGGTTGCTCGATTGCTCGGGAAGAAAGGTGAATGCTTCTTTCATGTGCAAAATGCACCCAGACCCCTAGGTAATAGAACCTTTTTTTAAAAAAAAAAAATAATCTCGTTTTTCCTTTTTTCTCCCGTTTTAACGGGCCTACCCTAATTTTCCTTTCAAAGTTCTTCGTTTTAGGTTGCCATTGCTGGTTTTTCCTGGTAAACTGATGGTTTTTCCTGCCCCTGATATGAACAGCAAACTCACCATTTTTCCTCGCAACTATTGAAATCTAGACGTAGCTAGCATGTTGATTGGTATACACAAGAAATGCATGAACGTATAGAGCTGCCTTTTGAGAAAAAGAGATTACAATAGCCTCTCGATGTGAAGAGTGCAAGCCAAAAATGGGACTTTTATATTATTCTAATATTCAAATGTCCTTCAATTTGGGCAGACTCCAGTGGACCAACAGTCAAGTCGGTCTGCCTAAAAAAGGGGTCACTAAATCCTTCATATTCGGGATCAAATCCTGCAGTCTCCGCAATAACGACTGTCAATATTTGAATCCTTGTGAACTCAACCGATTGCCAGCTAGCCTGAAATTCCGTGCCATCTAAAGTAATTCATTTAACCCAAGATTTGTGCAATCACATCCGATTGCGAGTAACCGCTACACCCTCTCCTATAAAGAGGAAGGAACTCCGAGGAGAGAGACATCTTCTCCCCTTGTCAGAAAATATCTCTCCATTAAAATATCTAAAGATCCCTCTCCGACTTAAGCATCGGAGGGTCTTCGCCGGATCTTCCGGCCCAGGCTTCTTGCAGGTCCATCGAAGACAGCCGTCCGCCACCGCACTGCAGCAGAAGCTCCTCCTTTTGGTTCGCGGTTACTTTCGGGTATGATTTCCCGCAACACTTACATAAAAAAATGTCAGGTAATACTATCCCAATAACAGCATTAGGTTTTTCAGAAATCCAGTGTCAATTAAAGCATTAGAGTCCGGTATCACAAAAACCAACGACGATGATTAACAGCATGCACACCTACATAGTGCATGCAATGTAGGCAATAATTTCTCGTAGCAAGGATTATGCAAGGTTTTTTGGTTTTGGATAGAAGAGGAGGAAAATAGCCTTGCAGTTTATCTTTTATTTCTGCAGGTTGATATTTGTTTATAGTTACATCATTATTGATCATGGAACATAGTCATGTTATATATTCATTCAGGCTACATTGGTAGGGGAGATATGTTTCGGAGGGGTACTCTTATATACTATAAAAAAGCTAGGATATTTCAGGAGATAAGCCACTTTTCAATATTTGGTTGTAGGGAGGAATAGAGAGAATAAATGAGTGCATCAGTTTTCACAATAATCTAGATTTTATCATAAGGACAAAATTACCTCCCACATTTGTATGTGTTTAAAGAGTGAATAAGAACACAAAATAGTAGTTGAAGAGAATAATTTTTTCCTACTACATGAGATAATTCTATTGGAATAGAAATATCCCTTCTCTCTCTTACTTTTTGCACTTATCCTAATAAGACTATTTTTAGGATATTTTGGAATGTTTGGCAGATATCCTTCCAAATTGGGGATATCTCCCCACCTATTCTCTCTACTAGATTCAACATGAGAGTCTTGAGAAGATGTTGAATGAACCTGAGTCGGTATTGGAAACCTTGACTTGATGAGTTCCATAATCAACTTCATTTCTTAAAAATTGCTCAAATATTCATTTCTCAAAGAGGTTAGATATTCTTTTTATTAATTTTTATTTATTAGAGTCGATGATGTGAGGATCCATACGGACGTGTGTTTAGTTCCACATCGGTTATTCGTTGGTAGATCTTGGATACTTATACAGGATCAAGGAACACAAATAATACCTTCGAACTAGTCATTTTGGGTGAGGTCCTGGATAGTTACAAATGGTATCAAAGCCGAGCTGGCCCATAACCTATGTAGACTAGGAGACACAACAGCACAGATCTATTGGCGCTGACCATAGGCCAATCGTGGCGTTTGTGATTAGATTGAAATGAATTTGAACTCTTAGCCTGACGAGGACGTCAGGGCTTAAACGGGAGTATGTGAGGACCCGTACGGACGTGTGTTTAGTCCCATATCAATTATTTACTAGATAGATCTTGGGTACTTATACAGGATCAAAAGAATCCAAATAATACCTTAGAACTAGCCATTTTGGGTGAGGTCTTGGGTTGTTATAGATGAGGCCTAATTGTTTTTTTACAAAAAACTTTCCATGAGGTTTCTTCAAACGATATCTTAACTTTCAACAAATTCAGTCCAACAATCATGTTTGAATGCAAACTTTTTTCTATTAGCTCAACATTGTGCCAAATTGTATTCAAGATACTCCTATCAACATGCTTCAAATAAATGATCCGGGTTGTATCTTACACTTGAAAGAAGGATTCATCTTCCTTGCCACGAACACCATTTGATCACCCAATGCATTGATCTCAATGCACTTTCGGACTCTATCATTCACTGCAGAGATATCAAAAGAACCAGTGGTTGCTCGATTGCTCGGGAAGAAAGGTGAATGCTTCTTTCATGTGCAAAATGCACCCAGACCCCTAGGTAATAGAACCTTTTTTTAAAAAAAAAATAATAATCTCGTTTTTCCTTTTTTCTCCCGTTTTAACGGGCCTACCCTAATTTTCCTTTCAAAGTTCTTCGTTTTAGGTTGCCATTGCTGGTTTTTCCTGGTAAACTGATGGTTTTTCCTGCCCCTGATATGAACAGCAAACTCACCATTTTTCCTCGCAACTATTGAAATCTAGACGTAGCTAGCATGTTGATTGGTATACACAAGAAATGCATGAACGTATAGAGCTGCCTTTTGAGAAAAAGAGATTACAATAGCCTATCGATGTGAAGAGTGCAAGCCAAAAATGGGACTTTTATATTATTCTAATATTCAAATGTCCTTCAATTTGGGCAGACTCCAGTGGACCAACAGTCAAGTCGGTCTGCCTAAAGAAGGGGTCACTAAATCCTTCATATTCGGGATCAAATCCTGCAGTCTCCGCAATAACGACTGTCAATATTTGAATCCTTGTGAACTCAACCGATTGCCAGCTAGCCTGAAATTCCGTGCCATCTAAAGTAATTCATTTAACCCAAGATTTGTGCAATCACATCCGATTGCGAGTAACCGCTACACCCTCTCCTATAAAGAGGAAGGAACTCCGAGGAGAGAGACATCTTCTCCCCTTGTCAGAAAATATCTCTCCATTAAAATATCTAAAGATCCCTCTCCGACTTAAGCATCGGAGGGTCTTCGCCGGATCTTCCGGCCCAGGCTTCTTGCAGGTCCATCGAAGACAGCCGTCCGCCACCGCACTGCAGCAGAAGCTCCTCCTTTTGGTTCGCGGTTACTTTCGGGTATGATTTCCCGCAACACTTACATAAAAAAATGTCAGGTAATACTATCCCAATAACAGCATTAGGTTTTTCAGAAATCCAGTGTCAATTAAAGCATTAGAGTCCGGTATCACAAAAACCAACGACGATGATTAACAGCATGCACACCTACATAGTGCATGCAATGTAGGCAATAATTTCTCGTAGCAAGGATTATGCAAGGTTTTTTGGTTTTGGATAGAAGAGGAGGAAAATAGCCTTGCAGTTTATCTTTTATTTCTGCAGGTTGATATTTGTTTATAGTTACATCATTATTGATCATGGAACATAGTCATGTTATATATTCATTCAGGCTACATTGGTAGGGGAGATATGTTTCGGAGGGGTACTCTTATATACTATAAAAAAGCTAGGATATTTCAGGAGATAAGCCACTTTTCAATATTTGGTTGTAGGGAGGAATAGAGAGAATAAATGAGTGCATCAGTTTTCACAATAATCTAGATTTTATCATAAGGACAAAATTACCTCCCACATTTGTATGTGTTTAAAGAGTGAATAAGAACACAAAATAGTAGTTGAAGAGAATAATTTTTTCCTACTACATGAGATAATTCTATTGGAATAGAAATATCCCTTCTCTCTCTTACTTTTTGCACTTATCCTAATAAGACTATTTTTAGGATATTTTGGAATGTTTGGCAGATATCCTTCCAAATTGGGGATATCTCCCCACCTATTCTCTCTACTAGATTCAACATGAGAGTCTTGAGAAGATGTTGAATGAACCTGAGTCGGTATTGGAAACCTTGACTTGATGAGTTCCATAATCAACTTCATTTCTTAAAAATTGCTCAAATATTCATTTCTCAAAGAGGTTAGATATTCTTTTTATTAATTTTTATTTCTTAGAGTCGATGATGTGAGGATCCATACGGACGTGTGTTTAGTTCCACATCGGTTATTCGTTGGTAGATCTTGGATACTTATACAGGATCAAGGAACACAAATAATACCTTCGAACTAGTCATTTTGGGTGAGGTCCTGGATAGTTACAAATGGTATCAAAGCCGAGCTGGCCCATAACCTATGTAGACTAGGAGACACAACAGCACAGATCTATTGGCGCTGACCATAGGCCAATCGTGGCGTTTGTGATTAGATTGAAATGAATTTGAACTCTTAGCCTGACAAGGACGTCAGGGCTTAAACGGGAGTATGTGAGGACCCGTACGGACGTGTGTTTAGTCCCATATCAATTATTTACTAGATAGATCTTGGGTACTTATACAGGATCAAAAGAATCCAAATAATACCTTAGAACTAGCCATTTTGGGTGAGGTCTTGGGTTGTTATAGATGAGGCCTAATTGTTTTTTTACAAAAAACTTTCCATGAGGTTTCTTCAAACGATATCTTAACTTTCAACAATTCGGTCCAACAATCATGTTTGAATGCAAACTTTTTTCTATTAAGCTATTAAGCAAAGTAGATATCTCTTGTAAGCTTGCAATTTTGTAGTATTTGTTTTTTTCTTTAATGGTGGCATCTTTTGTTTGAGTGCATTCTTTTTTTTTTTTTTTCCTTTTTTTAAGTTATGAGCAAAGTAGATGCCACCTGTAAGCATGAAATGGTATAGCATTTCTAATTTTTTTAATGGTGACATCATTTATCATAACAAATTAATTTTAAATAGGATTTTCAAGATTGAGAAGAGGAGCAGCTCGAGATATTTCTTTCAAAGAAAAGACTTGAGGAAAATAATCTCAAACAATTTTATATAAGCAACTAACAGTTTTCCAGAAAGTATGCATTTTTAATACGATCTCTGTTGACGCCTGGCTTCACTTCTAGCAAATGTGTCTTCTTTAGAATGTGTCATGTACACTTATAAATCTAATAGTGATGAAAAGTATTTGGTTGGGAAATAAAGTATTTGGAAGAAGCTTTATATCAAGTAGTTATTAGAAAGCAGGGTAGTTATTAGAAAGCAGGTATAGTCAATAAAAACCTATGTTGATCAAACTTGCTATATGGTTATACTAGATATAACTTGTACCAACCAAGTTTTATCTTTCCAACACATATCAATAGAACTAAATACAATGCCCGTACAAATCCTTGTATACTTTTTTTGTTTAAACCCCAATGCTCACGCACCAAGCTAAGAGTCCCAATCTAGTCAAATATAAATAGGGGTGGCATTTGGGTCAGGTCCGACTAGATACGGATTGGATATAGGATTAGATCAAAAATTTGTTAATCCAAACTTGATCTATCTATTAAATGGATCAAAAATACAGATCCGAACCTAACCATTTTTATTAAACAAATAACCTAACCCGACATACAATAGATTGAATCAAGTTAAACAGGTTAAGTTGTTAGGCATTGCTACCTTTAAATATAATCACAAACAGTACAATCGTGTCGTAATCAGTTCCAAAAGGATTAGTGCTGCAGTATCCTCTAGTCACACATAGGTCATGGGATAAATATGTTCTAATATTATTTCCAATCACCCGTGACCTCATCCAAAAAGGATAATTAGAAAATATTATTTGCATTTTTGGTCCTGTATAAGTACTTATGACCTCCCTAGTGTATAACTGATGTGAAATTAAATACATATTTGTATAAATTCTTACATACTACTCTTGTTTAAGCCTTAGTATTCTTACTAAGCTAAAGATCTAAATCTAATCATAAATAATATAGTCGGCCTATGGTTATTCCCAAATGAGCCCATGTTGCAGTGTCTTCTAGTCACATACAGCTTATAGGCTGAGTCTGCTCTAATAGCATTTGTAATAATCTAAATCTTTCAAATAAGCTGGCGTATGACATAGTGCATATCCCACAAGGCATAGCCCAGTGGGATATAGAAGGCCTCAAACTTGTATAGTAACTTAATAATAATGGATAAAATAAATAATTATCTGAAACATTAGAGTACATTATGGCTTTAACTTTAAAATGATCGAGTTCTCAAATATAAATCTAACATGCTAGCCATAAATTTAAGGTAATAATCTCCATTAGCAAAATTCACATCCAAAAATACAAACTATGAAACTAAATTATCCTAGTTCCAAAATCTCACAGATAGCAAATGCAAGATAAAAATTGTACTACAACTCGTTCAATGATCACTCCATCTCACGGCTAATCTGAACCTGCATTGGCGTTAGTTGTCCTGCTACTCTATAAAGAAACATAAGTGATCTTGGCGCACAGCTAAGTAAGCATGCCCTATGCACACATTCCCAAGAATATATTTAGAGTGATAATACATATAAGAAATTAAATTTCTCATAAAGGTATCAAAATACTCAATGAAATATTATCAGATAAAAGAATTTATACTCTTCCTAGTTTCCAAAACTAATACCATAATCTACTTTGATATCAATGAATTCAACTTATTAGCTATAATCATGCTTGTGCCCCATTATAGGATATCAATATTATCATATTTCTAGCCCGTGATATGGCCGCATATCTAATCTATGATAGGACAATGATAGTATTACATTTCTGGTCCATAACATGGCAAGATAATGGTGGTGTCATTTTTTCCACCGATGAAAAGACAAAGATAGTGTCATATTTCTATTCCATGATGAAATATCCATAATATATAGCTATTCAACAAGATCCATACCAAAACCATATGCTCAGTTAATCAAGTGTTCAAATCCGGTCAAAGCATAATAATGGCTGATTATCAAACTTAGTTCACTAAAAAAAATATCAATTTCAATTAGAATATTCAAAACTCACCCCACAATAACAATTCAAATTGCAACTACTCATGAATTCCATTTTCTTTTAAATTAATCCAAGGACAAACCAAGAATAAAAATCTCGCAATCAAAATAAAATTTTATCAAGTTAATGGAGCATGTTGTAAGCATTAAAAAAAGACCTCTTTTAATTTTTATATTATATTGCTGCTTTTTAAATCAAAATAGTCTGGTATGTGGATAGTTGGATTATGAAAACTAATTATGATCTAAGTGGTGCACCAATGGTCATGCCCCTCCTTTTCTTGGGAGAGTTTTTAAGTTCAAGCTTTAGATTGGTGCATCACCAAATATTTTAATTTAACATGCAAAAATATGCTCGTTTTATGCTAATGCAAAGCTTTCTTCAATTATCAACTCTAAAATAGGAGGAATATCTGGCCAAAATGAAAGCATGAAGCAAATTGATGGAAAAAAAAACACAAGTTACTCGGTCTCTCACTTAAGAGCATTCGGCATTGGATCATGCTTCAATTTTTTAATATATTTTACTTTCTTTGAATCAAACTCACCACACTGGTTAGGTAAAATAAAATATGTTACAAAAGCAACACTACAGGAAAAGTTGGCTATCCTGATATTTATATGTCGACGCTAGGTAGAAGCGTTGATAATTTTGGCTCCAGCGTCATAATTTGCCGACGCTTTGAAATAACGTTGGCAGACATAATATTACGACAACACTAGATAGCGTCATGCAAAGTATAGTGGCCTTGTCAGAGGCCAAATAAAAAAAAAAAAAAAAGGTAATACTATGGGATAACAAACTCAATAAACCATGAGTAATACTATGGGAATTTTTTTCCCCTCTCTGTGCATGCTGATTTTAAATCGTCGCACAAGAAAATTGATAAAAATTCCGGAAATTGCACAAATTGGGGCAAATTGGCAGCGGTGGTACATTTTGGTTCGTTGATCCCTTTCTTGGACGGCGATGATCTCGTCGCAGCCCCATCGGTGCTTCCCAGATACTTTCCCGCCAAAATGCGACGACGAGTCGCATCCCATGCTCCGCCCACTTCTCGAGCGACGGGAGGGATGGACGTTAACGAGGAAGCCATGGCCTCACAAGCGAGCCCTCTTGGATTTCTTGGATCGGATGTAGGTTTCCTTGTCGTTTTCTTGTTTGAATGGACTCTAAAAGTGTCTCCTTTTTCGTGATTTTTATGCAATTTTCGTAAGATTTTCAGGTGGGTAAGGGGGTTATACCTGAAAGCCATAAGGGGCAGGGCATGATCCAGAACCAGAAGAAGCGCCGCCACCTCATTGTCGGCATCGACGACCTTCGCAACTTCAGCCTCGACTTCGCCCGGTGGTCAAAATCTACCCTTTCCTTACCTATTAGAACTCTGTTTAAATCTGTGTCTAAAATTGCTTTGTTTGGTTCCTCCAGTCTTTGCAATCGATGCCCTTTTACCCTAATATGTATCTCTGTTCCGATTTCCTTATGTGGATCCCCTTTCTTTAAATCTTTATTGCCCTCAGGTTCTTTGGATCTTGTGCAAACCTTGTGAAGATACCAGATTTTTATAGTGTTTGGTTTTATTGGTTGATTTCGCTGACGGAGGTCACTGGCTACATGGAACCGAAATACCTGAAGGAAGGGGAGCGTGTGCTTGCTGGCTTCAGCAGATCTTTTGGGTTCCACAAAGTCACTCCTAGGGATCTTATGTCCTCCTTCATTGGTTCCATGGTCTGCGTTGAGGGCATTGTCACCAAATGTACTTTCTAATTCCAATCCTCAAACCACTGTCAATATAACGATTCCTTTTCAAAAAGAATCAAATGCTGAACAACTTGGTAGCATGCAAAATTGGTTGCTTCTATTAATTAAATTGTTGAAGTTTTCGATGGTCTTTAGGTTATAATCAGATAGCAACTTAACATGGAAGATCAGGTTATGCATTTTAGTGTCTATTCTGAAAAGTTTGCTAATTGTCATGTGCTAATAGATGGCAATTGATGATATTTGGGAATCTGTTCTCGCTGTGAGGTGGATGTCGTATTATTCGAGGTTGGCTGAAGTGGATCCTTTTGGAACAAATTATGGACATCTTCGATGCAAAAAAGATGGTGGCTCATTTTCATCCTCAAAAGGCATATCTGAGGTCCTGAAACCTTGCATATCTATATGATCCAAAATCTAGTTGATGTTAAAGCATGAGAGATTGAAGGCTTCAGCTTCAAAACTTGTGCTGTAATAGAAAGCAAATATTTTCATCATTTTTAAGAAAAGTATTAATTATACATCAAATGACTTGTTATAAACTGTGACACATGTTGTACACTGTGACACATGTTATACACCTACTATACATCTAGGCTTAGGACTATTCTGGAGTTTTACTTTATTTGGAGTAATATCATGAACTTCTTAGTTCTTTGGCTGAATGAGGACCTTTATATAGCCATTACTCTGATCCTTGTACCATGTAATTGAAGTGGGACCTCATGGAAAAGAAGCTTTCAGCTTTGATCCTCTTTTGCTTAGAGATACCTAGTTTTTATATTTTTATCGGTGTTTGTGCTCTATATTTTCTTAAGAGTTCAATCTAGTTTCAAGAGTATACACACAACTATGAATTCCTTATAAGCATACAGAAATGAAGACTACGGTCACCCAAAAAGAAGGTTCTCGCATTTCAGAATTGTGTTGATTATAGCAGGGATCATCCCTGGTTTTTTGCATATGCTTGTGATACTTTCTCTTAGGAGACAGCATATGAAGCCCTTTAATATAACTTAGTCATTGAGTAACTTATGACCTTAGATTTAGAAACATCTTGCCGCTAGTTTGTTAGTTGTGACCATGAAAGTGCTTGAATTCATTCATTTTTTCCAAAATAATTGCTATCCTCTTCTCTAAGCCTACTTGTGGTGTATAAATACTGATTACATTTATAATCTCCTAATCTAAAGCTGATTTCATTGTTATTAATCTATCAAATATCCTTTGTACATCCGCAATTTCATCCTTTATTTTCTTATCCACCACTATTCTGCACCATTTCTGTTATTATCCTTACCTACATATGATAGTTTATATCCATCTCCCATATTCTTGAATTTACTACCTTTTCATTTAGTTTCTTATAAGTAATCTATATTGATTTTCCCATGTGTTATTGTATCTACTAGTTCTTACTCTTTTAATAACAGATTTAGATGCACTTAATTTTTCGGTATAATGATGCTGCCCATGTGTAAAATGTTCTGTGCTTCTGTTCTACAGTTTTTTGTAATAGTCCTAACTGATTTGGTGCATGCAGGTTGTGCGTAATTGCAGGAAAGATTTCTCCAATTGATGTAACAACACATCCCTATGACGTGTGAGTAAGCTGATATTCCCATACATCTATATCCCTACCAAGGAGGTAGTTGTTATCTTGTTGATGCCTCTTTTTCATTCTCATTTTAATATGCATGAGTGAAGAGCTAAAATGTGCAAAAGAATACTGGTGTACAGGTGACTCCTGTTTTGCTGAATAAGAGTTCTGGTTTATTTAAACTAGATGTTTTTTTTTTTTGAATATTGAAAAGGGGCACATTTCTAGTTAGAGAAAAGTTGGTAGAATCAAGAAAGAGCAAATTATTAGAAGCTTGGTAGAAAATAATTTAGTTTGAAACGGTAAGAGTTCTATTCAGCCTCAAAAATTGGCAATTCAGTTTACCTATAACACTACAAGGAACTTGTAAAACACTCTTGTCTCCAAATGCAACATACCACCTAATTAATTTCCAAGGTCGACTAAAGAGAGCATTCACTAAGCTGACATGTAGTTATTTCATATTATAATAGTTTCTTTGCATTTGTGTGGATCTGTGCGGGCGTGTGTTTAGTCCCATATTGGCTATATATTGGGTAGATCTTGAGTACTCATACAGGATTAAAGAACCCAAATAATACCTTTTAGCTAGTCTTTTTGGGTAAGGTCTTGGGTTATTACAAATTATATCAGAGCAGGCCTAGCCCATGGACCATGTGGACTAGGGGACACCACTGCATGGGTCTATTGGGGCTGATGACGGGCCGATCATTGCATTTATGATTGGATTTGTGGCACCTGTGAACTTATGAATGGATCTGCATGGCTTCGGACCCTTAGCTTGGCGAGGACGCCAGAGCTTAAACGAAAAAAGTATATGAGGACTCATGCGAGTTTATTTAGTTCCACATTGGCTATGCACTGGGTAGATTTTGAATACTTATGTAGAGCCAAGAAACCCAAATAATACTTTTCAGCTAGCTTTTCTGAATGAGGTCCTGGGTTGTTGCAGTATTTCTATTCCATATCCTTGATTTCATCTCCGCTATTGTCAGCGCAGCCCAATGGCATGAAGAAGCACAGCTTGTCCAAGGTGATTTGCTACTTGCACAAGCTCCACCTAACTTCTCTAATACAGCCATACAATTTAAAATCTAGCACGCAATCTTCTCTCAAAAATGAGATGAGATTCTTTTAAACGATATTGATAGCACAATCAATTTAGCAAATCTGTATCGCATGATTACCAAACAGCTTTTGCACATTCCCCCATCTGATTAGTTGCTGAGGACCCCACCACCTAAATCTTTACACATAAATAGTTGTGATTTGGAAAGCAATGCGATCTCTGATTATCAATTCTGGCTGTTCTCTCATTTTTTCATGCAAGACTGTCATAAGATTTAGTTGAGTATTTGCTGATATTTTCTTGTCCAGGTTCCTTCTCTTCTCTCCTCCTTTCTAGGATCCTGCAACTGCTGGGGCAACTAAGAGGCCTACCTGCTGTGAGTTAACACTATTCAAGCCAACCAAAGGAGAGCTGGAGTTGGAGGTGAAGGCAAAGTTGCAAGTAGATTACAACCAAGTGGTACCAGGCGTTGCTGACCTGACGGCCTCCCATTCTGAAGAGCTGAGTAAAAACAAGAGCCAGTTTCACATGATGTGTTTGCCCATCTTGCAGTTGCTATTGGCTTCACCTTCCCCTGACATGTCAATCTCAGCCAGCGCGAAACCTGTATTGCGTTCCTTCTGCATGGGGACATTAAGATGGGGTGTATGTTTTGTTACTATCATCCCTTGGACTATAAGTTAGTGCATGCCGGCTTTTTTCATACCTCGGTTTAGCCACTGTGATTTTGGCTGGCCACTGCACGGACGAATTATGGCTGTGTTCTTGTTGTCATCTCACATTGGTGTAAGAAAATATAAAACATATAATTAAATCTATCTTATCCTATTAGTTTAAGCTTTTAGGACAAATGGTGATTTTAACATAGTATTAAAGCAGAGGTACTGAGTTCGAACCTCGGTGAGTGGCCTTTTCCTACATGAAGGCTTGGTTACATTAGGCCTTTTTCAAGCTGAGTAATAAGAAGAGATGATCCCAAATGTCAACAATTGTTTGTGGCTTGCAATTATAATGATTGGAATGTTGGTTTGGGCATTCATAATTTGTGCTTCCATGTACATACATTTTCAACTTATCAAACCGATGAAATGCCTGGGTTCGTGTGCACTGTTAGTTTTTTTTCCCCCTCTTTTCTTATGCCTATTTCTCTGATAAAGCAGTCACTTTTTTGGTGGATATGCTTCTGTTTTAGAACTAGAAGAGCTAATCCATCTGCCCAACAGGGAGACATTGGACTACGGTCTCTTCTGTTCCCATGTCTTGCGATGATTGCTTCTCGGCAGGCCCAACTCAGGTGTTTTCTTTACCTCGCCTTTTTCTCACCTTTTCTTTACCATCAGGAGGCCATACAGCTCAAGAAGAAAACAGAACTGCAGTACCCCATTCATTCTCTTGTAGTTTATCGAAGAAATACTAATTCCAACTGCTTTATTTTCTAATTAACACAAGCCATGTTCTAAATGTTACTTGGTTAAAGCTTCCGCTAGGATACTATGTGGTTTACCATTTGTCGACAAAGCTGGCAAACAAAAGGATGTACATTGCTCAGTGAAGGCAGCTTGCTTTGCCATTTGCTTTTGGTTATTTTTCTTTACTGTTACTGATGGATGTCTAAGATGTTAGCCTAGATGCACAAATATAATTGATAAATTAAATTTCTAATATTCAAAAACATTAAATAAGAAGAATAAACTAATAAATAATTAACTTAATAATATATGTGAGATACGGGGCTGAAGTCGGCAGCCCTCGCCGACTTCAGCCCCGATTCGATTTGGGAGGAACCGGAACAGAGGATCGCGATTGCGATCCTCTCCGGCTCCTCCGGGGGACAAACGGGGCAAGGGTGCCGCGGGATACCCAGTCCATCCACGGCCAATTCACGGCCGCAGATCTCGCTCAACCGCCGCGAAAATTCATGGCCAATTCACGGCCGCGGATCTCGTTCGACCGCCGCGATTTTCGCGGCGGAGGGCCGTTACGATGGGGCGATAAAACCCCATCTTTCCTTCCCATAGGGCCACCTCCGAGCTTCTCCTCCTCTTCCTCTCCCTTCTTCTTCCCCTCCCTCTCCTCCTACTTCTCAAGTGGCCGGTGCCGCCTGATCACCGTCCGAATCCCCTTCGCAAGCCTTCCCCTGTTCTGAGATCCATCCCCTCGGTTCCGAGCGCCGCCGCCGCTGCTAGCTGCCGGACCGAGCCAAGATCTTCCTTCCGCCGCCTCTGCCACCGCCGGTAAGCCCTCTGCCTTTGTGCTCTTCGATCTTAGCTGGAGCATGCTTTCCTCCCTTTGTTTTGGCCCCATGAACCGAGACCCTTCTCGGTTGATTCTTGACCCCGGCCACCGCAACGGCCGCCGGCCGTCATTGCGGCCGGCTGGCCGTCGACTGAAAGGTGGCCTCTGGCCACCCTGCCGATCCCCCTTCCTCTTCCGTTCTCCCATCTCCCCTGTCCATGGGGAGCTGTTGAGGAAGAAGGCCCACTGTGGGCCGTGAGCACTTTAATGGGCCATTGGGCCTTGTCCACTGCAGGCCCAACTTGGGCCCAGTCCACTGCAGGCCCAACTTGGACCCAGTCCAGTCCGGTTGGGCCCAGTGGGGCAGTACCCTTGTGGGCCCAACTTGGGCCCAATCCACTGCAGGCCCAACTTGGGCCCAGTCCAGTCCGGTTGGGCCCAGTGGGGCAGTACCCTTGTGGGCCCAACTTGGGCCCAGTTCAGATCCGAACCCGGAACCTGAAATCTGGAACTCGAAATCCGAAACTCAATAGTATTATTTTTTATTTTTACTTAGCTCTGAAATTAACAAAGAAATTAATTAAATTTAAACAGGTGAACCTGATCCGCCTACCTGAAGTAGGAGTTAAGCGAGAAGAGGTAAGTAACTTAATACTTCAAGTGTGATTTCCAAATTATTTGATAAATTAATTTAAATTTTGATATAAATTTTGTATTCTGTAAAATGGGTCAGACATATTAAATTTTATTTGAAAATTATGTTGTATGCTCTGAAATCCGTAAAATATGATTGGATAATTTATGAAATCTATTTTTCTATATGTATGCATTCTAAGCATGGCTATGATCTGTTCTGTTCTAGCCCTGCCAATGGAGATTATACATTGGACCTGTCGACTTGTAATCTGTGAGAAACTGGTTTCGACACCGCACCACCGGTGATTAGAATAGAGGTTTCTGGACACCGTTGCCACCGGTGACTAACAATAGTGGTTTTGGCACCTTGTGCAACCCATGCCACTGGGTTACGTGGCCGTAGCCTATCATGTTGAGATTCTGGTATCAGATTTTTAGAAAAATAATAATAAGTTTTGAAAACAGTAAAATGATGTTATTTATGATTTATTCCAGTCATTATCTTGTATTTTAATCTGATATGCTCTGACCCCACTTTGGGGTATTTTGTTGCTTACTGGGCTAGTATAGCTCATTATTCTTTTTTTCTGTTTTTCAGATCCAGAGGCTTGATCGCACGGGATTGGGGAGTGCGTTAGATTTTTCGATAATTTCTTCAGTTATTGGCATTTCAGTTAGATTAGTTTGGACATTTGAATTATGTTGGCATATGCTATTTTAAAATTTTGTAAGATTGCTTTTGAATGACTTTAATTATTTATGTCATCTTTAAATATATGTGATTGCTTTGATATGATCTGCTTCCTTGCACGCCTGTGCGGCCCGCCGTGCCGGCTTGCGGCGTCTGCCGCGCCTCAGGCTCGGGGCGTGACAGATTTGGTTTGTAACAACCCAAGACCTCACCCAAAATGACTAGCCGGAAGATATTATTTGGGTTCCTTGATCATGTATAAGTACCCAAGATCTACCCAGCGAATAACCGATATGGGACTAAATACACGCCCGCACGGGTCCTTACATACTCCTCCCGTTTAAGTCCTGGCGTCCTCGTCAGACTAAGGGTTCAAATTCATTCAAATCTAATAACAAACACCACAATCAACCCGTGGTCAGCTCCAATAGATCCATGCTGCAGTGTCCTCTAGTCTATATAGGTTATGGGCCGGGTCCGCTCTGATACCATTTGTAACAACCCAGGACCTCACCCAAAATGGCTAGCCAGAAGGTTTTGTTTGGGTTTCTTAATCCTATATAAGTACCCAAGATCTACCCAGCGAATAACCGATGTGGGACTAAACACACGCCCGCACGGGTCCTCACATACTTCCCCCGTTCAAGCCCTGACGTTCTCGTCAGGCTAAGGGTTCAAATCCATTCAAATCTAATCACAAACACCATGATCGGTCCGTGGTCAACCCCAATGGATCCGTGCTGTAGTGTCCCCTAGTCCACATAAGTTATGGGCCGGATCCGCTCTGATACTATTTGTAACAACCCAGGACCTCACCCAAAATGGCTAGCCGGAAGTTATTATTTGGGTTCCTTGATCCTGTATAAGTACCCAAGATCTACCCAGCAAATAACCGATATGGGACTATATACACGCCCGCACGGGTTCTTACAATATAATAATAAAATGAACAAAGAGAGAGAAGATGGCCTGTGGATCGAAGCACGCTGATGCGTTGTCCCAGAAAAGTTTATACCCTTCACGCACGGGTCCGCTGTCACAGATCTCCTAGAGATACGACGACCTAATACAGAACCATGTCTTCCCCGTCAGTACACCTCCAGGAAAGAAAGAAGAGCACATTCACGCTTGCAGATAGCTCAAAAAAAACTTAGAAAAATTATGAGAAGAAGAAAAATTTTCTTTATTTCTTTTCTCCCCAATGATTTCTAGAGCATTTTTTATCTAGACGCTTAGAATAGGGAGAAGAGAAAATTTTGATTGTCGTTTGAAATGATCCCCAGAGCCCTTTATATAGGCTCAAGCATGTCAAAAGAAGCAGATTTTCCTTCCACGGATTGATGATGTGTCTTCTTGTGCTCCTTTGATCCTTTGGCTTATTGCATCTTGGCCGTCCATATTTTCTGCCTTCTTCGAGGAGCATTTCCATGCTTGCTTTTGCGCTGGATGCATGACACTTGTCATGGCCTACTTCTTTTGGGAGTTTTTTCATGTTTGCTCCCTTGCTTATGCGCGGATGCTTGTCACTTGGCCGTTGACCAATTTGGTTTTCAAAATTTTAAAATATTTGATTTAATTCAATAATCCCCCACATAAATTAAATATTTAAAAATTTTAAAATCAAAATAAAATTAAAAAAATCAAAATAAAATGCTGGGTATCTTATATTATGTGATAGGTGTAGGTACCTTTCGGTTTGAACCTTCACTTAGTGACGATTGATTACCTCTGTGGAGCCAAGGTGGACTATGCTTTGAACCTTGGTCCATGGTTCAGATTTCATCAACAGCACACATAATATAGCGTGAACATGCTCGAAGCGGGTTTGCGCTTTACGGCCATGCGCAGGTATCTCTTCATGTGTGTTATTAGAAAACAACCCACTTTCCACAGTCGTGGCCTCACAACTACACGCATATAGGTGGATCCTAAAAAGGGTACGAGCAAGTAGGTACCATGCCTCATGGGTCTCGGATTCATTAAGAGTAAAAACTCAACCTAACCCTTGCTTTTTATGAGCATTGTTGTCCTAGGGATGGGAAAAAATAAATAGTGCTCCTCATTAGTCACCTATATAACTTGTTTCTACCCATGGAACCTTTTCAGTTTGGGTTACCACCGTGGTGACTTACTTATGGGCTTAGTCCCATCCCCCTCGATAACTCTAGAACCACTATTCTAGATAATTCTTTGGTAAGCTAATCAGCTAGATTCATTTCGGATCTTGCAAAATTTAATGCAGTAAAGTTATTCTTTAATTTGTATCTCAATGATTTATGGCACACTTTCAAATGCCTGTTTATTTTCACATTTGCATTTTCTTGATTGCATTTATCTATAGCAGATCTGCAGTCACAATGAATAGATATAGAAGGTAATGGTGAAGTCATAAGAGGTAAATCTATCAGTAGATCTCTAAGCCACTAGGCCTCAATGCTAGTGGTATCTAGGGCAATCATTTCAGATTCCATGGTGCTCCTAGCCACTACAGTTTGTTTGGTAGACTTTTATGATACAGCTGTACCTCCTAAAAGGAAGACAAACCAGTGGTGGATTTTGTGTCAACTATATCACTGATCCAGTTGGCATCACTATAGCCTTTCAGAATAGCAGGATAACCACAATAGTGTAATTCCAGAGATATGGTACCCTTAAGATACCTAAGAATTTTTTTCTAGAGCAGTCCAATGATCATTATTAGGATTGTGAGTAGATCTACTCAGTCGGTTCACAGAGTATGCAATATCAGGTTTGGTATAATTTGCAAGAAATACTAGATAACCAATGATCTGGGCATACAAGCTTTGATTGACTGGATCACCTAAGTTCTTCTTTAGATGAAGAGATGGATTATAGGGAGTAGATACAAGATGACAATCAGAATAGTGAAACATTTTAAGAATATTCTCCACATAGTGGCTTTAGAACAAAGTTATTCCATCTTCATTTCTTATGATTTAGGATTAGGTCTGCTTCTCCTAAATCTTTCATGTCAAATCTTAGAGAAAAAATTTATTTTACTTCATTAATAATTTTTAAGTCTGTTCCAAAAATTAGGATATCATCTACATATAGACATAAGATTATAATTTTGTTATTCTTCTTTTATAATATACACATTCATCTGTGTTATTAATTTTTAATCCATTAGTTAGGATTATTTCATCAAATTTAAGGTGTCATTGTTTGGAGGCTTGTTTTAGACCATAAAGAGATCTAATCAACCTACAAACCTTTTTCTCTTGACCTGGGACAATAAAACCTTCGGATTGGTTTATGTAGATCTCTTCATCTAGGTCCCCATTCAAGAAAGCGGTTTTAACATCCATTTGATGTATAACCAGCTTATGAATGGAAGCCAAGGCAACAAGAATCCTAATGGTAGTGAATCTAGCTACAAGGGTATAAACATCAAAGAAGTCAACCTCAGATTTTTGAGTAAAATCTTTGGCTACTAACCAAGCCTTATATTTGTCTACAGTTCCATCTAGCCTAAATTTCTCTTAAAGATCTATTTACACCCTATGGGTTTACTTCTTAGGGGTAGGTCTGCTAATTTTCAAGTGTGGTTTTGGATTATGGATTGCATTTCATTATCTATTGCTTCTTTTCAGAAGGGGACATCTAGAGATTTCAAGGCATCCTCTAAAGAAGTAGGAGAGTCTTTTATTAGGAATGTGTAGTAGTTTTCTCCAAAGTTCTTTTCAACTCTAGTTTTTTTACTTCTTCTAAATTCAGTTTCTTCTTCTTCTTCTTTAAATTTGGTTCTGCTAGAACTAGTCCCTAAATTATTATTGGTATTTATTTGATCATTTATCCTTGTTTTAAAGGAAAATATACTTTCAAAGTAGATTGCATCTCTTGCTTCCATTATGGTGTTGTTATTAATTTCATTTATTTGAAAGTTAAATACTAAAAATCTATTAGCATTACTCTCAATTATATATCCTATAAATATTGCATCTACTGTTTTGGGTCTAATTTTTTTCTTTTATTTTTTGAAATTTTTTACTTTAGCTAAGCACCCCTACACTTTTAAGTATTTTAAGTTAGGTTTTCTATGTTTTCAGATTTCATATGGAGTTTTATCATTATGTTTGAATGGAATTCTATTCAAGATATAAGATGCAATTACTAGTGCTTCCCTCGAAAGATTTTCTAGTGCACCTGAACTAATTAACATAGAGTTAACCATATCCATTAAGGTTCTATTCTTTCTCTCAGCTACTCCATTAGATTGGGGTGAATAAGGAGCTGTCACTTCATGAATTATCTCATGTTCTTTATAGAACTGGATCAGCTCAAATAAGGTATATTCACCTCCTCTATTAGACCTTAAGATTTTAATCTTTTTATCTAGTTGGTTTTCAGCCTCTGCTTTATAGACTTTGAATTTATTTATGACCTCATTTTTTAGTTTTGATAAGATAGAGGTGACAGTATCTAGAAGGTCATCTATGAAAATTACAAAATATTTGTTTCCATCCCTTGAGGTTCTTCCTAAGTCACATACGTCACTATGTATGAGTTCAAGGAGATCAGAATCTCTACTTATAGAATAAAAGGGTCTTTTAGGTAATTTGGCATCTTCACACATATCACATTTGTCATTATTCTTAAGTTATGTTTTTGGGATTAAGTTCAAGTGCATTAAAAGCAAATACAATGATCAAAGATATTTTCTTACAAAAGGTCTATTACTCTCTTATATAAACCTAAGACTCATGTGCCATACATGGCTCGTTGGCGGGATAATTGAAACTACGTCCTAATCAGCCGCATGGGGTAAAATTCAAAATCAAATTCAAACTTCTCCAGTTTAGTACTAAAGTTCTCAGATGTTGTGGGAAGGCCATTGATTAAGAAAGAAGAAAGAGATTGATTTGTAGCTTAACACAGTTTTTACACATATGAAAATGAAAATGTTTATGTCAAATTATTGCATTAATATCTAATTTAAACTTTAGATGTCTAGTTGAAAAATCCAAAGAATAACAGCCAGATCAGCTTCAGATCGGTGGAAGAGCACTTGGCTCACTTAAGTACCAGCCTTTCTTAGGCACGTATGCCTTTTTGACAAGTTTTTCTTAGACATCGTTATTCAATAAATAATTTCACTAGATATTTTTCAATTTCATCCTAAGTGCAATATTAAGCTAGCACCTATGAATTAACCAATTTCTGAATTTCCGTTTGAATGGAATCTGGAAATTACTTCATGAGAAGTCCAAATGGAGGTATTAATAAACGTCTTGGAGGTTAAGCAACTAATATTTTGCTTTGAAAATTAAGTACTAAAGTAAAGCTAGCATAAATGTGTAACAACTAAAATATAATAATTTATAATTATGCAGCAAATATATAATAAATGTTGCAATTTAAAATCTAGTGCTAACAGTACATAAACTTTCCTGGATTGTTAGCTTAGATGCACAAATATAATTGATAAATTAAATTTCTAATATTCAAAAACATTAAATAAGAAGAATAAACTAATAAATAATTAACTTGGCGATATAATAATAAAATGAAGAAAGAGAGAGAAGATGGCTTGTGGATCGAAGCATGCTGAGTGCGTTTGTCGCAGAAAAGTTTATGCCCCCACGCACGGGTCTGCTGGCACAAATCTTCTAGAGATACGATGACTAATACATAACCATGTCTTCCCCGTCAGTGCGCCTCCAGGGAAGAAAGAAGAGCACGTTCACGTTTGCAGATAGCTCAAAAAAAAACTTAGAAAATTATAAGGAGAAGAAAATTTTTTTAATTTCTTTTTCTTCCCAATGATTCCTAGAGCCTTTTTATCTAGACTCTTGGAATAGGGAAGAAGAGAAAATTTGATTGTCGTTTGAAATGATCCCTAGAGCCCTTTGTATAGGGCTTATGCACGTCAAAAGAAGTAGATTCCCTTTCCGTGGATTGATTACGTGTCTTCTTGTGCTCTTTTGATCCTTCGGCTTATTGCATCTTGGTCGTCCATGTTTCCTTTCTTCTTCGAAGGGTCTTTCCATGCTTGCTCTTGCGCTGGATGCATGACACTTGTCATGGCCTACTTCCTTTGGAAATTTTTCCATGTTTGCTCCATTGCTTTGTACGCGGATGCTTGCCACTTGGCCATTGACCAATTTGGTTTTCAAAATTTTAAAATATTTGATTTAATTCAACATAAGAAATATGTTTGAAGCATGCTTTCTGAGTTTTGCTCTGACCTTTGGCCGTGTGTTTATACCTTGGATTACCTCTAGATACTCCCATAATTATCCTAAAAATATCTATGCCTGCATAAAAAAAGTGGGTCCTCTAGCATCTACTACGTGGAAAACTTTTCTCTATCGAATTCCATGCTGATGTACTCAGTGAATTAGGCCAAAGGCCAGGCTTGGTATCTGATTCATCTATGCATTAGTGCAGGCACTGATAAACAAATAACGCCAACTCGCCAACTCGCCAACTCGCCATGATCTGAGAAGTCATCATTTAGAGGTACTACTGGGTCCGAGCAATAATTTGTGAATGATGTCATTATTCAATATACATATTGAGCTGATTGATAATGAGATTTTCCATGATTTATTAGACTTCGTTAAGTTGGATTGTGTAATAACTTTGGGCTCAAACCTACGAGGAATGTGCAAGTCACCAATCAGTCACAAACTCGAGCCATTGCACTCCAATATGTTCCAGGAGAGCCACTAGTAGAACTATTTCAGAGCTTTACTTTTGTGAATTTTATGAAGTAAAGAAGATGACCATCACCTGTTGTCTTTTTAACTCCTGTTGCAGCCATTCTGCCATGGTGAATTCTCTGCTGACACGTAACTCATTTTGTTAAGTTTGGTGCTTATTCTTCTTTTCTCCTGACTCATTTTTTAGTAGAATAGCACCATCCAAATAGAAATAATTAAATCATATGCAAATATGATCAATTTCTGCAGAGTGGAACTTGGGAGCTATGATTGAAACTCTCCTTCTTTCAATTATAAGAAACCATTTACTATTGCTGTGGGGAATAATGGTCTGAATTTAGTCGCAATACTCGACTAGATAGCGAAGATGTCTGTTCCTTAAATGGAGGGGAGCAACCCCTTTCTCTTTAGAGGCGCCTTTTGCGGGGCAAAGTCGTGTGTTGGGAAGAGACTATAAAACCTCCTTCAAAGCGAACAATACCTCTGAGGAGAAGCAGTCGCCTCCGCTGTCTAAGACTGGTGGGGACGAGGTCAGAGGGTGGCAGATCCCCCGTTATAGCGCTGGAGCGCGCGGGCCGGAGGTCGATCTCCCTTGACCTCAATTAATGGTGTTTTCGTTGAGAGCCCTTGACCCTGGGCACAGACCCCTCTATTGGGGGGGCTATGTTGTGGGAATAAAGGGTCTGAACTTAATCCCACATCAACTAGATACCGGAAAGATCCGTTTCTTAAATGGAGGGGGGCAACCTCTGTCTCTTCAGAGGTGCCTTTTGCGAGGCAAACCGTGCATTAGGAAGAGAGACTATGAAATTTCTTTCAAAGCAGACAATACCTCTGAGGAGAAGCAGTCGCCTTCGCTGTCTGAGACCGGTGTGGACGAGGTCGGAGGGTATCAGATCCGTCCGTAGTGCTGGACGCATGGGCCGGAGGCCGATCTCCCTCGACCTCATTAGATATAAATGTAAAGTAGTGATCGCCTAAGCTTAACTTTGCATTACATTGTCACTGTTCTTGCAATAGCTTTGTTCATTGCATTGGCACTAAGAAACGAACTTGTTTCCATTCAACAGTAGTTTAGATCCATCTCTGAACTCCGTACTTTCGAGATAAAGTGACATGTCAAATTTGTTCATTATGTGAACAATTTTGAGACTGCCACTCTACTAATAAATAGTGTTCAAGAGTAGGCATATATGATTATGGTCCTAATGTTGGCAGTAGTTATGCAATGGTCTCGCCCTAAAATGGTTAACAATGGGTTAGTTGAAATGAAAATAATGTAATATATTGTTATATAGTAACTTTATTAGCTATCATAATAACTAGTTCTACTGTGTGGTGTAGTGATATTTTTTTGTTATTTTTAAAGTGATAGAGTCGTGGATCTCTTTCTTTCTTTGGTTGTTTCCTTCTTTCTTTTTGCAGCGGTAGGGTTGGGGCTTACACGAAATTTTTTATAAGCAGAAGACCATGCAAGATATGGTGGAAAAGGAATAGGTCAAATTTATTATCATTGGAACTCAAAAATTTTGTGACTTCTCATCCTGGGATAAGCTGTTTTTAAAGCTATTCTTACAAATTTTCTCATTATACATTAGCAAATAATAATAATTTATAAAAAAAAATTTAATCTTTGGTATTCCTATGATATAGTCTGATGCTTTTCAGTTGATACCCATACAAATAAATATACATTTTCATATAGAAATGCTTATATCATGAATAGCTAGTATGTTGTCGGTAAAAACCTAGCTTGTGCCGCAACTGACTTACTGCTGGATGTCGGTACCTTAGCTATTCTGAATGACATAAAGATGCCCTACTAGCTGGTTCTAAAAGGACTAAGAAAATGGGTCCTTGCCGGTGCAAAAAAGGCAGAAACTTCAAAGCTCTGCTATTCATATCCATGATAATTTATGCAGGTGGGGAGTAATGATATCAACTTCTTTAATATGGACCGGTTTAAATGTAAAGCCAAGCCTAATTGATAAGTGGAACCTGAATGGCCCAAATACAATTTTCTATCCAAAAATATATAAATATGTTTTGGTCATGTCAGTAAAGCTATAATGTCATTAACTTCGATCATAAGTTTCCAATCGCTATTTATGTTGAGTCCAATTAGGGTGGGTCTAAGAGATTGCGAAACAAATGCAACTTATGCTGGATTTAGATCATGTACTCGGATAGGGTTTTGGTTTGGCCAATCCAACAAGCACCTCAGCTCAAATATGTACAACCAAATCAAACTCCATTTGATATTTTCCGAGCTCAGCCACACAAGTTAGTTTACATATGGCCAAACCTAACTCGAGCTTTGGGTGAGGTTGGCGAGGATTAGGTTAACTGTAAGGACTCATATGGGCATGTGTTTAGTTCCACATCGGTTTGATTCATTAGGTAATCTTGGATACTTATACAAGATCAAGCAACCCATAATACTTTTCAACTAATCATTTTGGGTGAGATTCTAGGTTGTTACAAATAGGTATCAGAGCAGACCTGGCCCATTACCTATGTGGACTAGGGAGTACTGCAGCAACAGATCAATTAGGACTAATCACAGATGGATCATAGTGCTGTGATAAATTTGAATGAATTTTGAACCCTTAGCTTGACAAGGATGTCAAGGTTTAAACAGAAGAAAGAATATGTTGAGGACCTGTACAGGCGTGTACATTAGTCCCATACGGTTATTCACTGGATAGATTTTAAGTACGTATGCAGAATCAAAAAACCAAATAATACTTTTCGACTAGCATTTTAGATGAGGTTCTGGATTGTTACATGAACCTAAGCCAAATTGCAACTTTAGGTAGTCCATTTAGATCTTTCTATCGGACTAGATTGAAATCCTGCAGGATACATGAATTAGATCAGCATAACCAACAAAATTATAGGCTACATGCAGGATTTGGTCTGTATCCATAAATTATTAGAAAATAGTTTTGAACCAAGCTGATCTCAATTTTATGGAAGAGAAAAGAAAATCTAGCAGGATTTTTTTAAATGGTATCTAAAGTTGAGGTCCACGTCCGTTTTTCAGAGAGGAGAAGGCCTTTGAGCGTGAGAGAGAGGGGGGGGACGTAAGAAGTGATGACACTTTTGCTTTTAGAAAGCTTTGCTTTTGCTTTTGTGCGTGATTTGGTTTTACAGTGATTGACAGCCTGCTGAGTTCTGCCGTTGGGCAGAGCGTGGCGAGTTGTGGGTGACGAGATGAGAGAGAGCGAGAGCTGAGAGATGAGTCCTTACTTGGAAAATGAAAAAGGCCCGCCATGACCCCACGTAACGCAACGCATGTGGACGTGTTATTATTTTATCCTACCGCATAAAATATTTTAATATAATAAAGTAAGAACGATAAAGGACAGCCCAACGAAGATATGCACGCATAGATCTCGAGTTTCCAACCACTCCTCCGCTCGCGAAACAAAGATGGCATTTGGAATTCCAATGAGTGGTCAAGACTTTAGGGAATGTTGGATTCTCGTTGTGATGGCCAAGCCTCACCATGTAAGATGTAACAACGCAACCACGGTTCCCTATTCCTCCTCTCGTTGCTTCTATCACTCATGCCTCCTCTTATTTTCTGTTTCTTTTAATTGATTTTGTCAACACATCTCATGGCCCTATTCAGCTTGCTTAACAAACACCTTTCATGAGATTTCTCATCAAGCTATGATGATATATTAACCATGGTCCATCTTTCCATCGTTCACCACATAAAATAATATTTTGCAAGTATGAATCTTTATAACACTAGATATTCTCTATTTACTTAATAGTTGAAAATTATTTTTGTTTAATTAATAGTGTTTGCAAAATAATGATGTTATTTTTTTCATTAATCAACTTATTTCTATTATAACTGTAAATAATAACATTATGTGCATTTTTTATTCTCAAATAATCTGGCTCTAGGTAAATTTGAAAGAATAACTATTGTTGAGATAGTTATGATGTTGATGATTGTGCATTTTATTAAAACTGAGTTATGATACAATGCTTCCTCTGGGGTTGCATCAAGCATCATGGGCCGAGAGCTTTAGACAATCATCCTTGTTCGAATTGTCACGCCTCAAATTCGGAACATAATATGGTCATACTACCGAGGGGTACAACAGACGATAACATAAAGCCAAACATTTCATTTAACTTTCAAATTCATCTCAAACAAAATATAATAAATAAAAAATTTAATTTTATTATCCATTAAATGCAACTAACACTGATTCAGAGCGTCTAAATCCAAATATAAATATCAAACCCATAATTCTTAATATTCAGAAAATCATTAACTACAAATTCAATGTAAATTTAAAATACTAAAATTCTTCTATAAAATTATGAAGCTTGCTAGTGCAACTCCAAGTCTAGACCATTCCTTTTTTCTATCGACCCTATTCGTTTGGAGAAAGAAAAATAAAAATAGAGATATATGAGTGACACCGCTCAATAAGTAAATCTTACTCTACCTTACTGATCAAGCATAAATTTTTTCATATCAATAAATCATTTAAGAAAATAACAGATATTACAAAATAAAGCATTTCATAGTACAGTATATTAAAACAAGTCATAAAGCCAATCATGCATGCATAAATTAATCATAATCATTAACATGGTTCCAAGTTCATTTTGCAATAAATCCATAAATTATTCTTCTACCACTTAGCCATATCATAGTTCAAAATATTGTTCACATATATTTATGTTATGGTCACTTTACACCCATGAGAAGGCTTGTATTCGTAATCGACATAGATTTTTGTTTTCATATGACGACTTTATACCCACTCGTAGGGCTTGTGTTTGTATGGATGCTAGCTCTGGGTGTCGATATTTTTAATTCTAGATATGCATACATAGCTATCCGAGAGCTTTTAGAAACTTATATTTTTTTCTTAAAACATGACACATAAATAGATGAAAAAATATTAATGGCGTGATCAGATTCTTTTTTATAACAAAACTCTTTTTATTAAATATTTATAGAACTATTTTTCATAGTAAAGCATGATTTTATACACATATGCTAATCCATAATTTTAAGAAAAATATGAATATTTTCACAAAAAATCTTATATAGAAAAAAATATGATAATTGTAAGATAATAGAAGTGTAAGATGTACTTCCTCCTTTCGCCTAATTGTCAAATTTTACTAGGTAAATTTGCTAAACTATTTAAAAATAATAAAAGTGAGATTAATTTCTATTTCAATGATTTTAATCGAATTAAAATAATAAGGAAGGATATAGTTGGTCGGGTGATAGAGTATGACGACTTCGGATGAGCTAGGTTTAAGCAACTCGGTCAATAAATTAGGGTATTGAACTTGACAAGGCCAAAGTCATTTGATAGAGCTCATCATCAGTGGGTTCCAGGACACTAGTGGGTAGTATCTCGGCCTTAGCGGCGTTTAGTGGTGCCGATTTCTGGCGAACATAGTGACAGACAACTACAAGCTCAACGAAAAAAAGAGGAAGAAGGAAGATCGTTGGCGGAGAATCGTAGAGATGGAAAGGTGTTTATATAGAGGAGACCTAGGGCTCTGATAGCCCTAGATTTCCAATTCTAGGCGGAGTTGCTGAAGAGGAAGAATTACTCCTTCCGGGATCAAGTGCCTCGGGTTTGGACTAGACCTTCACGCTAATTCACCCATTGTCATTGTTTGAGAAATATTCATCAAACTGACACCACACAGGGCTTGTATTTGTCTTTAAAAATATGACAGCTCAAATGAAGGTAAATATCACATTGTCGTGATCGAATACCAAGAATACCAACTACAAATTTTTATGCCAAGGCCTATTGAACCTAGGTGAAAGATAGTGATGGTCCTTAAGGAAATCATGTAGGGTCCCCTACAACATGGTCCCTCCAAGGTCCATGAGCAAAATGTCCTCTTGCCCAGCATCACAAGCTGCTTTTTAATTTTATATATGGTTGCTTTTTTTATAAAAAAAATAGTTGCTTACATGATATGTCCTTTTCTTGTCTTCCATGATGCCCAAAGATTTTCTCTCTCTTACTTTTTATTTTTAAAAATAACCTATTCTCCCAGTGTGGGGACCATTTTTCTCTTCACCCCTACAAACACCTTCATCTATTGAAGATTCTTTAATCTTCCATATCTTTCTCCCCTCATACTTACCCGGCCAAGTGTCTCAACTGCCCTGACCATGGAAATCTGTCCATAATTATCCAGGCTAGCATCTATTCCCTCCTAAAAAGCTTTAGATTTTTTGGATTTTTTAGTTACCCGTTTCCCAATTCAAGCATATCAGGTGCAGGCATGTTTGTTCCCTCCCTTCCCTTTCTCCTTTGCTTGCCACGGTGCTGGGCTTTGTCATGGTTATTGACATCCAGAGGGGAATGAGAAAGCAAGAGTGCAAGCTTCTTCTGAACAAAACGGCCCAAACTAGGAGCCAGAGGTGAAGATGAAACAGCCAACTCATTAATGATCTGATTCGTGACTCCATAGACCATATCTGTGAAGTCCCCAGGGCCCAAACCACCTGGATCTTGTGCCTCCCATAAGGGTGCCTACTTTTGGGAGCTTATTGGTTCGATGGGAGCAAAGAACTGGGAAAATGGACTCTTTCTCATGGTGTTCTTCTGGACCTGGGCTTCTGCAGCTGGTCTTCTCTCCCCTAAAGGTGTGTAATTTGAAGTATTTTTGACATATTTCATGGTTTTTTCCGTTCTTTCCAAATCTTTTTCCACAAAGATGGGCTGTTTTAAGGTGGCTCTTGTTGTTTCAGTGCAAGCTTTGGATGGGTATCAAAGCCTCTCTGAAGATCCTCATAGTGTTCTTGAGAACTGGGATCAGGACTCTGTGGATCCATGCAGCTGGAACCATGAGTTACATGCTCACCAGATTAATCTAGTCATAAGCCTGTAAGTCTACTCCAAAACCCTTATTGCTTTCAGTAAGATCCTTATGGATAAAGTTTTGTACTTGGGTGTACAACTCTTGAGGATAAGAGGTTAGAGATGATATGGAACTTGTTTTGAGGTCATTCTTTTGCAGAGGAAGTCCCAGCCAAAGCTTAATCCGGTACACTCTCTCCAAGTATAGGGAACCTGACAAACCTTGAAACTGTGTAAATTCTCATCTCTGATGATTGATGCCTCTTCTTCTCTCTATTGCTTTTCTTCCCTCCCTTCTTATTGTTATAGTTTGTCTCTCTCTGGTGGGTGGTTTCCCCCTTTTTTTTTTCTTCTTTTTCCAGGCTCTTGCAGAACAACAACATCTTAGGATCACTTCCGGCAGAGATTGGAAAGCTATCAAAGCTTAAAACACTTGATCTCTCAACAACTTACTTCACTGTGAAATTCCCACCTCATAGGCCAACTGGGAAAGCCTTCAGTACCTGTAGCAGACAGTGCCACAAAAAGTGCTAATTACTCTAACTTTAAAATCATACCAAGGTTTTTTTATATGTGGTTGTTGAATCATTTTAATTTGAAATCAGGAGACTTAACAATAAACAGTCTTTTCTGGAGCAGTCCCTCTATCTTTTGGGTAACCTCACAGAGCTAGCTTTTCTTGTAAGTCCAGTGGTTTTCCTTGTGCTTAAGAATTTAATGTTTGTCTTGAAGAAAGTATTAACTGGAGAAGAGATTTCTTTTTGAATTTTATGCTTCAGGGACTTATCTTATAATAATCTGAGTGGTCCTGTCCCTAGATTTCCAGAAGGGCATTCAAGTAAGGCTGTTGGTCTTTACTTTCTGTTTTCTCTTCATGTGTACCACTTCCTTGTGGTTTGCTAAGAAACTGGTGTTAGTACTGGTAGCAATGCATCATTAACTAATTAGGTCATAATTGAGATGGTTACTTTTTTTCTGGGTTGAATTCAAAACATTATTACTAAATGACAATCTAATTTGTATACATCAATATATCTGCAAACCGTATAAAGTGGCCCTCTCTTGTATCAGGGGTGGCAATGATATTTATGATATAGCATGTGGAAGTAAATATTATGGTTGTTTTTTGCATCGACAATTTTTATCTCCTTCTTACTACATATATAGGAAAATGGAATTCTGAACTTATTCTATTGTAAAATTTTCTGCAGCATTGTTGGAAATCCTCTGATTTGTGCTACTGGTTCAGAGCAAGAATGCTTTGGGACGGTGCCCATGCCATTGTCCTATAACTGAACAATTCACAGAGTAATCACTTAGCTCTGAAGACTTCTTATTGCA
Organism: Phoenix dactylifera; assembly: GCF_009389715.1. Lineage (NCBI taxonomy): Eukaryota > Viridiplantae > Streptophyta > Magnoliopsida > Arecales > Arecaceae > Phoenix > Phoenix dactylifera. Next base: position 120,530 of record NW_024068565.1, read on the forward strand.
CTTCTCTCTTCTTCACTGAAAGACTTTTCTAAATTCACAGCACAACGATTTTAGCATGGACAAAATCCTCCGTCTGGATATCCTTTTTTCCTCTATCTTGATGCTGTCTACATTTTGCACATTTTATTCTCAAGTGTCTGATAAACATTTGTTTGCTTCTATAATTTTAGTCTAGCAAATTTTCCTGGACTGTAGCCATCAATTTTTCTGCCTGGAATTTTTTTAGAAATTATTCTAGACTTATCTTCTTAGAAGAAATTTCCAGATTTAAAGTACTACAGTTAGTTGATCCCTGTTTCTATGTTTACACTTATCATTTGATTTGCTTGAACTCTTGAATGTGTAGGATATAGGGTATTTCTTCTAACTGTGTATGACTGATCTTATTATTCTTGCTTCTATCATCGATAATCTATTAAGGTACTCCAACCCCAGGAAGATCCAGAAGTCACAAAGTCGCTGTTGCATTTGGGTGCAGCATTGGAGGCATCAGTTTACTAATTCTCAGTATTGGGCTATTTTTCTGGTGGAGGCAAAAACATAATCGAGAGATCCTTTTGATGTTGATGGTTAGTAAGTGATAGAAGATAGGTCGAAAACCAGTGAATCTTTCTATGACTTCTTTCTTAAGATTACCAAGCACAGCACAATACAAATGACTTTGAACTCTAACATTGTTTGTCATTCTTGGCTAAAATTCTCCATCTTTTTTGTTTCTTCAGATCAACATAATGAGAAAGTTTGTTTGGAAACCTGAAGAGGTTTCAGTTCAGGGAGCTCCAGGTTTCCACAATAACTTCAGTAGCAAGAACATTCTAGGAAAAGGTGGCTTTGGAAATGTCTACAGAGGTCATCTTCCTGATGGAACTTTAGTAGCAGTAAAAAGGCTCAAGGATGGAAATGCTGCAGGTGGAGAGCTCCAGTTTCAGACTGAAGTGGAGATGATAAGCTTAGCAGTGCACAGAAACCTACTCAGATTATATGGATTCTGGCATGACTGCTACTGAAAGGCTTCTAGTGTATCCTTACATGTCCAATGAGTGTTGCTTCCCGACTCAGAAGTAAGCTTATGTAGATTATAGTATTTACAGTAGTTATTGTAATTACTGAAATGCTTCTGGAGTTTAAGTCTGCACTACTGAATGATAACGTTTGGTATACTTAACCAATTGATTTAGTAGTCATCAAAAACCTAGGTATCATAGACTGACTACAATTTAGGCATAATTCAAGATCAAGATTTTAATCATTGAAAACAATTTTAATGTCATTATAAGAACCATGACATCCTGAGTGGTAACTGCAGAATAGCGTCATAGCATCATAGATAGTGAAAAGCTCTCCTGATTTTAGAAATAAGGAAGGGCTTTAATCAACAATGAGATTAAATCATGATCACCTTTTTTTTAAATGCAGTTAAGATTTTTCACATGGATGCAAAAGACCCATTTATCTGTGCAACTTCTGCCTTTGCAGGAAAACCACCTTTGGCTTGGACTACTAGAAAGAGGATAGCGCTGGGAGCTGCAAGAGGTCTACTGTATCTTCATGAGCAGTGTGATCCTAAGTAATTCACAGAGATGTTAAAGCTGCTAATATTTTGCTCGATGACTGTTGTGAAGCCATAGTAGGCGATTTTGGGCTTGCAAAGCTTTGGGAAGTCACGAGGGACTCACATGGGTGACATACAAGCAGTTCGGGGGACTTGTGGGGACATATAGCCCAGAAGGTATCTCTCTCAACAGTCCAGTCCTCCGAGAAAAACTGATGTACTTTGGCTTTGGAAATCCTCTACCTTCCATTGAGCTGATAACTGGTCAGACTGCTCTCGAATTTGGCAAGGCAGCCCAAACCAGAAAGGAAGCCGATGGCTTGATGGGTAAAGCCTTCATACTACCCACTCAGAAAAAAAAAAAAAAAAAAAATGAACATCTGAATCGCAGAATGGAACTCACATTCTCCATTGTACTTTATAACCGAAGAATTAGGAATTAGGGGGAAAAAACAAAAATCTCTGGCCTGTCTTACGTCATAATATAGACAATAAAAAAGATTCGAAATCAAAATAAAAAGAAACTCAAATATTAAAATAAGAGATTAGAAAGTCTATTTCTATATCTATCGATGAAAACCCCCATCTATTTTTATTTTAGGTCTCTACTCACCTCGATGGTTATGCCATGATGTCCTTTGAAGTATATATGCGATAAATAGACTCCAGTAACCATGCTATATATATTTGCTTGCTTAAAGAGAATCTCTCTCTAAAAGAAATGGAATGGCTAATTCCACTAAAAAGTCTTTTTTTCACGAGGTATAACTAGCAATTCCTATTTATCTGTTATAGAATCGACCATGGATCAATTCCCCTTTCATTTGGAAGTATTGAATATACCCATAATTCTGAGTTTCATGTTACTTTTCCCAAAACACATGTCAGAGCCGGGGCATCCCATTCAGGTGAAAAAAGTCCATCAAGCAACAGAGCTTGATACCCTCGTGCGACAAGACCTAAGGGACAACTATGATAGGATTGAAGCTTGGAAGAGATGGTCCAAAGTGGCACTGACGGTGCACCCCATACCTCCCTGGCACAGCCCAAAATGCCGAGGTGGTTCGAATGCTCGAAGGTGATGGACTGTGCAGAGAGCATGGGGAAGCCTCTGAGGGAGTCGACGCCCACATGTTCAAGCTTGCCGGAGTTCTCCTCGGAGCGCTGCTTCTCCTGACTTAACTGATGACTCGTCCGCTCCTGGCTCAAGCAATGGAGCTATCTGGACCAAGGTAACTTTCTATGACAATAAAGAGGAACGGCAGATCGGGAAGGATCGCAACCATCTCATTGGAATGAGTCTGTACAGTACCAAATCGCAAATCAAAATGTTGGGATGGCAAATCCTGATCACAGAAGCTTTTGGCATTTTATGTTGGAAGCAACTTTGGTTTGTCTGCCCAGTTAGTGATGAGGAAGATTTCATATAGGCAAGTGTGTTTCTTGTACATAAGTAGCATGTTGAGGTTCTAACATGGAACCCAAAGGGTTCATCATGGTGCAAAAAAGATATGATTCTAGCGTATAGATTAAGCCAAGAACTGGTGTGATTCGTTCATGGGATTTTGTTGTATAAGGATAGCAAGCAAGAATGGTGACAAAGGATCGAGAACACTTAATATAATTCAATCCTGTAGATGGTGAGCTATTTGATGGTGTCTTAAAGTGAGCTTAGCATATTCTTTTAAGAGTTTAAACTGCCCAAGTGCTGCAAGTGCAAAATTTATTGCCAGAATAGTTCATCAGAGAGTTGGATGCCTTTCATGGGTGATGGAATTCATTGCCCAAAATTGTAAGGGAGGGTTGGTAATCCTTTCTCACTCCTAGGAACTATGACATGCTAGAGATGGTTATTAAGTGGAGAAGTTTAAGTAATAGAGTCTTCTTGTTTCTCTGCTTCTTCTCTCAAGAAAGAAGAAGAAAATATTATTCAATAAATACTGTTCTTTATTCCCCATCAATAAAATTTTACTTGCCTCACCAATGTTCATGATGTGGGGCTTGAAGACACGGTATGAATTAATGTCGGTTTCTGGAGCTTTGACGTGCAGCGAGATCAGGGTAGAGATTTGATGAGTTGGGATTCATATCTTGCGGAATTGACTCCATTGGAATTTTGGACTGAGAGATCATAATTAATAAATAAAAATTGTGCACTCCAGCACGTACCGATCCCGGGTTTTTGCTGGATTACTGCAATTAAATGGTATTAAAGCTCTCACAAATCACTTACCTCGTCTATGGTACACAACAAGCTGATTACCCCAATCTCTGTCAACCTCTTCAACCAGTCCACCATTCCAACGTACTTTCGGATGAGAAGGCCAGTGGAAGATTTTATCCAATGTCCAAAATAAGCCCAAAAAATTGTTCTCTGGAAAATAGCATTTAGGACATTGCTTGATAATTATATAAAAGGTCAACTGATTTATACCTATAGTTAACCGGTTTTCACAATGATTTAGATTTTATCATAATCATAAATCACCCTTTATTCTGCTGAAATAATAGAAACTGTTGCTGGAAATTGAACCCGGGGGCCGCCGCGAAGCCGGGGAAGGAGGGGCTTCCGCCGCAGGGGCGGCGATCGACGGCGCTGGAAGGGTGGTCAACGGTGCGCCGGCTGGTGGCGTCCTCCTGGGGGGCAGAGCTCCGCCGCTGGAAGGGTGGTCGACGGTGCGCCGACTGGTGGCGTCCTCCACTGTGGGGTGCGAGTCCTGCAGGAAGAACCGGTGGCCGGGCTT